>NC_091311.1:4191245-4256245 GCF_038502225.1 Cherax quadricarinatus | reverse complement strand
TTTTCCACAATTCTGGTAAACAGACATATGACCTAGCCAGAATCACTGTTGGTCTAGGAAACAGGAAAAAGACAGTAGAAACTGTGGTAGTAGATGATTTGCCTAAGTCTGTGCAGATCCAGGGATTAAAAGAAACAGTTGCAGCACTGAAAGCAGCTAAGGTCAAGTTAGCCTGTCCTGACATACAGACGTGCTTATGAAATTTCGCACAAACCCATATGCCTACACGGCTGATATTTCCAAAGCTTTCTTAAGAGTAGGACTACAAGAAATAGATAGAGATTATACTCGATTCTTGTGGCATGAAAATCCACATGATCCTCAAAGTCCTGTGAAAACTTATCTTTTCAAATCAGTATTGTTTGGTGCAACATCCTCTCCATTCTTACTAGAAGCTACTCTAAATGCACATTTGAAGAAATCTGAAAGTCCCTTCAAAGAAATCTTATAGAAAAGTTTCTATGTGGACAATCTTCAAGGTAGTGTGAATAAAAAGGAGGATTTGAAATCCTTATACAGAGAAGCTAACAAGGAGATGAAAGAAGCAAATATGCCTCTAAGGATGAGGAATACAAATTCAAAGCAATTAAGGGAACTTATCAAAGAAGATTTCCCTGAAACTGAAATTCCTGATTGCAACAATATGCTGGGACTTAATTGGAACACACAGGAAGATACTTTGAGTCTCAAAAAAGATAAACAATAAATCATGCAGTACACTCACTAAACGTAGTTTACTGTCAGAGGTATCACAATGTTTTGATCCTCTAGGACTCCTCTCACCAATTACCATAAAGGGTAAAATGCTTATGCAAGATGCATGGAAGCTCAAAATTGGATGGGATGAGAACTTGCCTCTAGAAATGAGTCATGCATGGGATGAAATATCCAAGGAGTTTAAGCAACTTCATCAAATTACATTTCCCAGACAAATAGGTCAAGAGGGAAACAATTACACATTACATGTGTTCTGTGATGCGTCAACCAGAGGTTATGGCGCTGTAGCTTACATGAGTAATGCTGAAGGAAGTACACTAAATACTTCAAAGGCCAGGGTAGCACCCTTGAAGGTCAGAACAGTACCACAATTGGAACTGACAGCACTCTATGTAGGTACAAAATTAGCTATCTCAACAAAGTACTCGATCATCTCACTATTGAGAAAACCGTGATCTGGAGTGATAATGAAGCAGTTCTCCAGTGGTTAAGAAATAATAAGAGTAAGTTGGTCTATGTACAGAACAGAGTAGCAGAAATAAAAGAGATGCATAGAGATTATCTCTTTCTCCACGTCTCTACCCAAGAGAATCCAGCTGACATGTTGTCACGTGGTGTCCCACTCAAGAAATTTGTGGATAATAAATTATGGCTCCACGGACCGAACTGGGTCTCTAATGAAAATAACTGGCCTCAGCAAAAACCTCACATTATGCCAGAAGAAACAGTCTGCTTGAACACAGCAGAAATAAGTTGTGTAAATACTGCAGACACAACAGAAAGAGTCATTGATGGATCTAAATACTCATCTTTGGGTAAACTCTTAAGAGTTACAGCTCTTGTCCATAAATTCATTAAAGGAATAAAACCTGATTATGAATATCTTGAACCCATTAAATACTGGGTGAAACTAATACAGAAAGATGTTTTCTCTACAGAATATAAATTTCTGGAAACACAAGATAAATCCCCAAAGAAACCTGTTATGATTAATTCTTTAGGACTTTATCTCGACTCAGAAAAGATTATAAGATGTCAAGGAAGAATTCATAATTCTTCACTACCTAAAGAAGCCATAGATCCAATATTGATCCCCAAGAATCATTGGCTAACAAAACTGATTGTGCAAAACGCCCACAGTAACGTGTTACATGGTGGGGTAGCTGACACACTTTGTCATATACGACAATCCTACTGGATACCTCAAGGTCGACAAAGTGTGAAAAAAACAAATAAAGGACTGTATTACTTGTCGTCACTACGATATGCGAGTATGTCAGTATCCAGGTCCACCTCCATATCCCTCTGAAAGAGTTTGTCATATCACTCCATTTGAGGTGATAGGTGTAGATTACACTGGACCAATAATTTTAACCAAAACAGTTGGCAAAGTTCCTATCAAGGTGTACATCTGTTTGTTCACTTGTGCTACAACTAGAGCAGTACATCTAGAAGTAGCCACTGACATGTCTGCTGAAACCTTTATCAAATTATTCAGAAGGTTTGCAGCCAGAAGGGCATGTCCCAGACTGATGATTTCAGATAATGCAACGAACTTTGTTGCTGGTGCTGCTTATATAAGCAAGATCTTTGATCAACCAGAAGTACAACAGATGCTGAATCAACGCAGTTGTCGTTGGAGATTCATTCCTCCTAAATCTCCATGGCACGACGGATTTTATGAAAGAATGATCGGCATTGTAAAACGTTGTTTAAGGAAGACTCTTCATCGTCAGAGAATAGACTTAGAAGAATTCCGTACAGTTGTGACTGAAATAGAAAATAGAGTCAACAACAGACCTCTAACTTATGTTACCGATGATCTGGACAATTTAGAAGTGTTAAGTCCATCTCATTTACTCCATTGGAGAAGGCTCGAACCTGTTCCTCCCATGAATGATAAAGAAATTATAGAGGATCCTACTTATTTCGAACCTGAGCAACTCAGACATAAATTCAAACACCTTAATAAAGTGATTGAACGTTGGGAGAAAATTTGGCGAGAAGACTATCTCACCTCATTGAGAGAACACTTCTATGGAGCTGGTGTTCCTGAAAATCATAAGTCCTTAAGACCTGGTGACATAGTGATTATTGACAATGATGGTCCGAGGTCCCAATGGCCACTTGGAAAAATTGTGACCATATATCCTGATGCAAATGGAATCATCAGGACAGTTGATGTTTTAAGCAAAGGTGTAGTGAATAAGCGGACAATGAATAAACTAGTACCGTTAGAATTACACAGTGTTGAAAACAAAATTAGTGATTCTCCAGAAACCACACAGACCAAAGACGTTCAGAAAAGACAAGCAGCAGTGGTGGCGAGTGAGAAAATCAAATTAATGTTAAGTGATGAATAGTTCACCTGCAGCGAACCTCCGCCGCCCCCAGTGTGGAGAAATTTTCTCCAGGAGGGGGGTATCAGCCCCCTTCAGCCCCTTTCAGCCCTTTCAGCCCTGAGGGGCCCAGCCCTCTCAGAAGGGGCAAATATCTTGTTTACTGCTACAGAGAGTAATTGATAGCAGATGCAGTATTAGTATGGGACGTGGCTCGACGCTCTGTGCGGTCCTGTGTTGCAAAGTGTAGCTTAATAAAATACAGTTCATCTCTTACTTTAGCAAGACAATTAAGGAAAATCCTGCTCCCACTTTATTACCATAGTAAAGATAGTGGACATTGTTGTCTATGCTTAAGACAGCAAGAATCAAACATTCTGCTTTGCTTCATCGAGGAAGTGGCAAGGAAGCAAAAGTACTATGTCAGCTTTTCCTTTGTGCAAGGGGCAGTAATGGCGTGGGGCACTGTGGCGTCTTCAGATTACTTTTGACTCTACAGAGAGTGACACTGACGCCAGGATAACCAACAAAGAACGATCTGTGCATTAGTGTGAACAAAGTGTCTCATAAAACACAATAAACACTTAAGAGAAGTGTGATCAGCTTCTTTAGTGATAAGATTGTGAACAATAAAGACAAATCTTGTGGAACATAGTGTACCAGTGTGCGTATTCCTAGACTATGGAAGACGTGGACATCCAAGGACACTTCAGCTTCTATCAAGTCACCGATACCTGTCGAAGGTGTGAAGAACACCATAGCTCACGCTACAAGAGCAAGGTAGGTTACGAATTTCTTGTAGTACGGGGGACTGCGCAGTTCTTGAGTCGCAAGGAGTTTGTAATCAACCTATAGTCGGCAGTAAGGGGCGGACTTTTGAGTCCACACAAGTAAGTTTGTCAGCCATCAGTGAATGAAATATGCTGACATAACACCCCCTAGGGGTAATTTATAATCTTACAAATTATAACTCATTTACAGCCCATTGAGAGATGACTTTGACAGCTTCTCAAGACCTCGTCTGCAGGGGCGGCTGTGCAGGCGATGAGCTGTCTTTCTAAGTTAAGTACACCAATTGTGACCTCTTGTTTCTGTGTCCCCTCCCTGGAACATCCTGTCTTTGTCCACCTTGTCTATTCTGCGCAGTATTTTATATGTCGTTATCATGTCTCCACTGACCCTCCTGTCCTCCAATGTCGTCAGGCCGATTTCCCTTAACCTTTTTTCATGACATTCCTCTTAGCTCTGGAACTAACCTTGTCGCAAACCTTTGCACTTTCTTTAGTTTCTTGACATGCTTGACTAGGTGTGGATTCCAAACAGGTGCTGCATACTCCAGTATGGGCCTGACGTACACGGTGTACAGTGTCTTGAACGATTCCTTACTAAGGTATCGGAACGCTGTTCTCAGGTTTGCCAGGCGCAAATATGCTGCAACAGTTATCTTGTTGATGTGTGCTTCTGGAGACATGCTTGGTGTTATACTCACCCCAAGATCTTTCTCCTTGAGTGAGGTTTGCAGTCTTTGGCCACCTAGCCTATACTCTGTCTGCTGTCTTCTGTGCCCTTCCCCTATCTTCATGACTTTGCATTTGGCGGGGTTAAATTCGAGAAGCCAGTTGCTGATCCAGGTGTCCAGTCTGTCCAGGTCACTTTGAAGTCCTGCCTGATCCTCATCTGATTTAATTCTCTTCATTAACTTCACATCATCTGCAAACAGGGACACTTCTGAGTCTAACCCTTCCATCATGTCGTTCACATATACCAAAAATAGCACTGGTCCTAGGACCGACCCCTGTGGGACCCCGCTCGTCACAGGTGCCCACTGTGATACATCATTACGTACCATGACTTGTTGTTGCCTCCCTGTCAGGTATTCTCTGATCTACTGCAGTGCCCTTCCTGTTATATGCGCCTGATCCTCTAGTTTCTGCACTCTTGTGAGGAACTGTGTCGAAGGCCTTCTTGCAGTCCAAGAAGATTGAATCAACCCACCCCTCTCTCTCCTGTCTTCTGTTATTATTATTGTATGTATGAATGTATGTATGTATGTATGTGTGTGTGTATGTATGTATGTATGTATGTATGTATGTATATATGATGTATGTATGTATGAATGTATGTATGTATGTATGTATGTATGTATGTATGTATGTATGTATGTATGTGAGCGTGAGTACTGCGGTGGTAAGAGTCAACCCGACGGCCTGAAACACATTATTTGAGGTCGAACATTACTGCGATAATTATGGTGTTGACTGAACGTCAACTTGACGTATTACAGGATGTTCTTGACCGGCGTCAGCAAGCAAACATTCCTGCCATTAACATCACTTTGTTCCTACTGTTGACATATGAATATTTTACACTGGAACAACGTTTGTCTTATATATTATAGACTCTTACTTTCCATTATAGACGGAGATCTTCTAATATTATATCACTGAACAAGAAAAAGTAACTAAGTAAAACAATACACATGCAAAACTTAACATAGAAAAAACTAATATTTTATATGTTATATAATATGCTATATAATCTGCTACATTATATGCTATATTATATGTTATATTACATTACATAATTGTTAACGTGCTGAAACTAATGGATTATTATTCTACGTGATCATTATACATTGTAAAAATTATGTTACTTGTCTTGTCTTCCTCCAAATTGATTGGTATTAAAGGTCAGTATATTTTTTTATTTTCACATCGTGTTGGTCGCCAAGTTTCTCCAAGTCTGGCAGTACAAATGTTATCATTATTACTGTTGCTTTTTATCTTAATTATCAATAATCCTTTGATTTACACTTAACAAATATGGTTTTGAATATTTTACACAGGCTACGTTTCGCTCCTCAGGAGTGAAACGTAACCTTCTTATAATATTGAAAGCTTGACCTTCCTATCGTGTAGAAATATATGTAGTTGGACGAATCTTATTGAAGCTAGCTGGTCCAGCGGCTAACGCGACGGTCTGGAGTTTTGAGATTCTCTGATCGCGGGTTCTATCCCCGCCCTCGGTATGGTTAGGTTAGGTTTGGTTAGGTTAGGTTTGGTTAGGTTAGGTTGAGTTACGTGAGGTTAGGTTAGGATAGATTAGGTTAGGTTATGTTAGGTTACATTAGGATATGTTAGGTTACGTTACGTTACGATAGGTTACGTTTGTTTAGGTTACGTTAGGTTAGGTAAGGTTAGGTTAGGTTAGGTTAGGTTAGGATAGGTTAGGTCAGGTTATGTTAGGTTAGGTTAGGTTAGATTAGGTTAGGTTGCACTAGGTAACGTTAGGATACATTAAGTTAGGTTAGGTTAGGTTAGGGTATGTTAGGTTACGTTAGGTTACGTTAGGTTACATAACGTTAGGTTACGTTAGGTTACGTTAGGTTAGGTTAGGTTATGTTAGGTTTGGTTAGGTTAGGTTGGGTTACGTTAGGTTAGGTTACGTTAGGTTAGGTAAGGTTAGGTTAGGTTAGGTTACGTTACGTTATGTTATTTTACGGTAGGTTAGGTTAGGTTAGGTTAGGTTAGGTTAGGGTAGGTTAGGTTAGGTTAGGTTAGGTTAGGATAGGTTAGGATAGGTTAGGCGAGGTTATGTTATGTTAGGTTAGGTTAGGGTATGTTAGGTTAGGTTACGTTAGGTTACGTTAGGTTAGGTTAGATTAGGTTAGGTTACGTTAGGTTACGTTAGGTTATGTTAGGATACATTAGGTTAGGTTAGGTTAGGGTACGTTAGGTTACGTTAGGTTGCATTACGTTCAGTTAGGTTAGGTTAGGTTAGGTTAGGTTAGGTTAGGTTAGGAGAGGTTAGGTTAGGTTAGGTTAGGTTAGGTTAGGTTAGGTTAGGTTTGGTTAGGTTAGGTTAGGTTACGTTAGGTTACGCTAGGTTAGGTAAGGTTCTCAGTAGTACCAGTTACCAGTAACCATTTACCAGTAGATGACTCACTACCAACCGTCTGTGTGAATCACTGTCTGTTATTCACGTTGCTGCTGACCATAGCCGTTTCTAAACACCGCTCACCCTCTAGGCACTGGTGGGTCAGTCTGAGATAGAGAGCAGAGAGAGGCAGGGCGGCTGATGGTGCTTCCCATACTTTCCGTTATAATTATGCATACTAACCAGCCTACGTGAGTGTTTTTACCCATCCACGTTATCGAACCGGCATGACAATTTGGTGACAGTGTGGATTTACGGGCATTTCAGACGTTAGAAGATTGTTTGTGGGGTGCCAGCAGGTCAGAGGTGAACCTGCCACCTCCAGCTAGCCGCTTACCCTCACTCTCCTCCACCCTGTGTCGCTTCAGCCTGCAAACCAGTTGCAGCCGTTTTTCAAGCTTCCTGGCTTAGTTCATGTGTTAATTGCTTCAATCTCCGAGGGGTTGACCCGGATTTTGCATTTAAGCCAGTCTGTAAGCCAGACTGTGGAAGTGAGCACTAGTCAGCCTTTTTCAGCCTATCATCCAGCCTGTCTCCTCTCACCCACCTGCTCCTTCATGCTGAGTGCATTGTTACACGTCTTCCAGTCAGCCAATCTCGTGGGTTAAGCCAGTCAGCCAACCCAGCTTCTAACACAGCTGAGAGAGAGAAGTACGCAAGTTCCTCTGAAGTATTGTCTCATATATCGCTTGTGCTTGGATGCTAGTAAGAGTGGTCTTCACCATCCCTGTGACATTGTGATTTAGTTAGGCCACCTTCGTGAATGGTGAGACTGTGTGCCAGTGAGTGCCAGCCAGAAGTCACGCTCCCTTCACCCACCTGCCACCCACTCCCCACGTCACCTACCTGTGGGTTTTTTTCCACCCTTGTACCGGGTCCTAGTACTGTTTTGGCTCACACAATTGGTCAAGATTGTAGCTGTGCGCCAACTATAAAGCCAGTTATGTGCGTTCACCTAGAAAGCGCATTTCTCCACGACAACAGTGTGAGTGTAGGAGGAATCATCACCCGCCCACAGGACAACGTCTTCACCTCATCACTCGTCACCACCGTCTACCACTCCAGACTTCAGTGATAATTTTCTGTTTAGAGACATTTTCCTTGCATTTAAAGACATTTGCGTGTGTGAGACATTTACAGTGAATTTCTTGTGTACTCTAAGTCTTGTGTTTTCAGTGTAGACTCAGTGTTTCTTTGACTCATTATTTTTGCATTATTTTTCAGTGTTATCGTATATCTTTCGTGTTTCAATTTTATATTTTTTTATGTGTTTTTTATGCTACTCTCTGTCTTTAGTAAGTATAATTTTGTAGTGTTCAATTGTATTCCTTATTTCTGTGAAGTATTTTATTCTTTACCCCAGTCATTCACTGCGTGTGAAGTAATTCATTCATTTTTTTCATCTTGTATTCTTTCAGCATTGTATTCTCCAGTATTTGTCATTATTGTAGTTCCTGCAGTGATATTCACCCAGTATACTAAATTATGAATTTATTTCTATGTGTACCTTATTTTTTTTCGTATGCCAGCAGTGTCTCATTCCCTTGATCTTTTTGCAGACTTGTGTACCAATATTTTTGCCAACAATATTTGTCGTATCAGTCACAGCAAGATTTTGTTGTAAGAACATAATTGATAAATAAGTGTACAATCCTTGTTGTGTGTGCCCTGCCACTTGTAAGTGTTGTGTGCCCTGCCACTTGTAAGTGTTGTGTGCCCTGCCACTTGTAAGTATTGTGTGCCCCGCCACTTGTAAGTGTTGTGTGCCCTGCCACTTGTAAGTGTTGTGTGCCCCGCCACTTGTAAGTCTTGTGTGCCCCGCCACTTGTAAGTGTTGTGTGCCCCGCCATTTGTAAGTGTTGTGTGCCCCGCCACTTGTAAGTGTTGTGTGCCCCGCCACTTGTAAGTGTTGTGTGCCCCGCCACTTGTAAGTGTTGTGTGCCCCGCCACTTGTAAGTGTTGTGTGCCCTGCCACTTGTAAGTGTTGTGTGCCCCGCCACTTGTAAGTGTTGTGTGCCCCGCCACTTGTAAGCGTTGTGTGCCCCGCGACTTGTAAGTGTTGTGTGCCCCGCCACTTGTAAGTGTTATGTGCCCTGCCACTTGTAAGTGTTGTGTGCCCCGCCACTTGTAAGTCTTGTGTGCCCCGCCACTTATAAGTCTTGTGTGCCCCGCCACTTGTAAGTCTTGTGTGCCCCGCCACTTGTAAGTCTTGTGTGCCCCGCCACTTGTAAGTGTTGTGTGCCCCGCCACTTGTAAGTGTTGTGTGCCCCGCCACTTGTAAGTGTTGTGTGCCCCGTAACTTGTAAGTGTTGTGTGCCCCGCCATTTGTAAGTGTTGTGTGCCCCGCCACTTGTAAGTGTTGTGTGCTCTGCCACTTGTAAGTGTTGTGTGCCCCGCCGCTTGTAAGTGTTGTGTGCCCCGCCACTTGTAAGTGTTGTGTGCCCCGCCACTTGTAAGTGTTGTGTGCCCTGCCACTTGTAAGTGTTGTGTGCCCCGCCACTTGTAAGTGTTGTGTGCCCCGCCACTTGTAAGTGTTGTGTGCCCCGCCACTTGTAAGTGTTGTGTGCCCTGCCACTTGTAAGTGTTGTGTGCCCCGCCACTTGTAAGTGTTGTGTGCCCCGCCACTTGTAAGTGTTGTGTGCCCCGCCACTTGTAAGTGTTGTGTGCCCTGCCACTTGTAAGTGTTGTGTGCCCTGCCATACAATAGAGCGAAAAACTAATGTGAAGGACTTCGGAGAGATAATGTCACAGGATCTCACCTTCAAAAACCACAAAAATGTATCTACCGTATCGGCTAGAAAAAATGATAGGTTAGAAAATGAGAATCTTCAAAAATAGGAATGCCAGGCCCATGATCATTCTCTTCAAATTGTTTGTTCTCTCTAGGCTAGAATACTGCTGTACACTAACTGCCCACTTGAAGGAAGGCAAAATTGCTGACCTGGAGAATTTACAGAGAACTTTCACGGAACACATAAGGATGATCAAGCACCTAAATTACTGGGAATGGTAGAAGTTCCTTGATTTGTATTCCCTGGAATGCAGGCGAAAAAAAATACATGACAATATACACCTGGAAAATCCTAGATAGATTAGTACCAAGCTTCCACATGAAAATCACTCCCTTTGAAAGCAAAAGACTCGGAAGGAGATGCAACATTGCCCAAGAGAAAAGCAGGGACGCCACGAGTACACTGAGAGAGAACACAATAAGTGTCAGGGGCCCAAGACTGTTGAACTGCCTCCTAGCATACATAAGGGGGATTACCAACAGAACTCTGGCTCTCTTCAAGAAGGCGTTTAACAGGTATCCAAAGTCAATACCTGACAAGCCAAGGTGTTGTTCGTATGTCGGCTTGAATGAGGCCAGTAGTAACAGCCTGGTTGACCAGACCCTGATCCACCACGAGGCCTAAATAACGTATATCATAAACTTTGCTTTAAATCGTACTTGAGAAATCGAAGTCGAGTACATATTAACTAGGAATTTTCAAATTTTGTTTACCTTCCCATTTCATGTGAACTCTGACTGTTAAAAAAAGAGATCTTCGTATTAATACTTCCAGGCGATACACTATCCAGGACAGGTTCATCTTTCTGCCCAAGAGAGAGTGGTAGTCATTATCGTAATCAGTATCAGGAGCAAAGACAAACTTGGATTTGCTATAACCACCGACATTATCATTATGGGTTCAACATGTTAGAAACCTGTAGGAGAGATTGAAGTTAACTGAGGGGATGGAAGGATTCTTTGAGGTGGAAAAAAAAATTGTGGAGAAGAGAGCAAGGAACTTGGGTACACGCATTTTTGAACACAAATATGTTTGCTTTAAGGAAAATTTGAATAATGAAGGCGTTCCCTACTTACTGGGCGTCTCATCACCAACATTTAAACTAACATACAACACCACATCACGCCAGCTAGGCTATATATACTGGCTCCTTCTCTCCTTTCTGGTAGTGATGTCATTCCCATTCATTCATTCTGCAAGTGGACGGCGCAGCGAGAGGACGTCGGAGTTTTCGGTAGGAGCACTAACACCCAAAGTCATTTTTAATTAAGGTTATCCTGAATTATTCAGAGCTGAGAAGAAACTTGCTTGCTGTCACTTCGAGACCCATCCCATCAAGAAGGTAATGCAGTGACTAGCTTGCGTGTTCCCCCCTCTCCCCCCATCACTCCCCCACCTCATTCTTCCCCCAACAATACCTCAACCACTACACTGGCCTAACAACAAACACTCTCTACACTGCTGTCTTTCTAACTTTCCTGTCTTCTTTTTCTGTAACTTCTCCTCTGGTGACTTAAAACAAGACAAGGTGACTATCCAGTAGCCCGTGTGGCATATTAATCTTTGGTCAATCACTGCCTTGGGTCCCGTTTCCCTCACTTCCTCCAAGGTAGGTTATGTTAGGGGCTGACCGTCATAAGTCAGCTGACGTAGGAATGTAGGTTACTTTATAAAGTTCTTCTTTTTTCCAGCATATCATCTATGACAGCCTTTCCTTAACGGGGCAACATGCCCAATATAAGACTCAGACTTCGGGACACTGATGGCCAGAAGTGAAAAAAAAAAAAAAAAAAACATTTTATAGTGCATTTGTACTATATATCCACCGGTGCCACAGTTGCACCGGTGGATATATTCCAGACCTACTCTTGTGTTGTACTACTTCTCTCCTCGTAAGAGGATGTGGAAAATTGCATTTATCTGAATGTAACTCATTATGTACATAACAGTAAATGATAACAAAGATAATTATTATTTATCAGAGTTACATAGACAAGTAGGAATTTGGGACACCTAAGTCGCAAAAATGTCCCCCTTCGATACCTACCACTGTCATATCCACAAGTGCTCTGGACCTATTAATTAAATGAAATATACATACACCAGGAATACTGGTAAATATATAAATTTGTGGAATGTATATTAAAAATAATAAATGGTTATATATATACACAATTACAAAACAGAAGGAAAATATATCTAATTATCACTCACCAATTTGACTGGATATTAAGTTGTATCATACTCAGAAAAACCTCACTAACTAAATCTATGAAAATAATGCTGGCCAGAATTACACACAAATCTAGAGAGCTTATCTGAGGTTCCTGGAGCTGTCTTGTTCAGTCGTCTGATATCTCAAATTATGCAGGAATGCACATCCACCAATTTCGCCTCCTATATGAGAGGTGTCAACACAATTTTAACCTCTAGAGCACGAAAAATTCTTCCCATTACACCAACGTTCATACAAAATTCAAAACCAAGATGGCGAGTGTCGTGCCCAGACGCAGGCTTTCCGTTTTCTATGACATAAAAGTTATTAAATACAGTATGGCCATCTATTTACAAATAAATACTAAATTTCTGGAAAATATATACAGTATTTTCCACACTGCGGCCGGCCGGAGTTCGTTGCTAAACGATTCAAATTACTTCTTTCTTTAGGAGACGATTCCAGCCAGTTCTGGCTTGAGTGACTGTTCTCCTAGTAGGTCTTACTACGTTTTCATCTTCCGGCATCACTTGGTCTGCGCTATCTTCCATATCACTCATGTCACTTTCCCTCGGATTTTCATTTACGTTTGATTGAACACCTAATTCCAAGGGAATCAATTTATTAATTGTGTGTAAACTTTCCTGGCCATGACACAACTCTTTGACATTCCTGACAACACCTTGTGCATCTGGGTACAATGTCAATACTTTGCCCAGAGGCCACAATGTTTGATGTTGTTCAGTATTAATTAACACAATGTCACCTGGTTGAATGGTCTGTCGATTTACTGCCTCTGTCGCACCATAAAAGTGTTCACGTAGTGTAAGAAGATATTCCTTACGCCACACATTAGACCAGTGATCAATTACTTTATTTAACATTTTAAATTTATCACACAACACTGCCGCATCATTGTAATCTTCATCACTTTCTTCCAGATTATCTCTGTAGACAGTGGCAGCTTCCAATTTCCTTCCACATATTAGGTGAGAAGGTGTTAATACATCTGCATCAGGTGTATCACTCATGTACGAGAGAGTCCTATTATTTATAGATTTTCTGCCTCCACTAACACTGCACGGAATTCTTCCAAATTAATTCTCTTCCAGTGTAGTACTTTGCAGAGACACCTCTTCACTGTGCCTATCAGTCTTTTGTACAGCCCCCCCCCTGCCAAGGTGCTCTAGGAGTAATAAATTTCCAGGTACACCCTCGCTGGGCTAACAGAGATTGAACATCGTTACTATTATTTAATTCTATCAAGTGTTGAGCACCTGCTACAAAATTTGTGGCATTATCCAAAATCATCAACATCGGACAGGATCTCCTAGATGCAAATTTTCGAAACAGCTGTATAAACTGTTCTGCAGACAAGTCCTGTGCCACTTCTAAATGAACTGCCCTAGTAGCAGTACAGGTGAACAAACAAACATACACTTTCAGTGGAACACCATTTGAAGTACCTGTTAAAGTTATTGGACCACTATAGTCTACACCTGTTACATCAAATGGTTTCACTAATTGTACATGCTCCTTTGGCAATGGTGGAGGACCTGGGTACATACAGGATCTGGCATCCACACAGCGACATATTACACAAGATTTAATCACCCTTTTTACACTTTGCCATCCTTGTGGAATCCAGAAAGTTTCCCTAATACAATTTAAGGTATCTTGTACCCCACCATATATTACATTTTTATGGGCA
Organism: Cherax quadricarinatus; assembly: GCF_038502225.1. NCBI lineage: Eukaryota > Metazoa > Arthropoda > Malacostraca > Decapoda > Parastacidae > Cherax > Cherax quadricarinatus. The sequence continues at coordinate 4,242,535 of NC_091311.1, read as the reverse complement.
TTTAGAACAATCAAATTTGTTAGATGATGAGTCTTGGGCAGTAAGATAGGGTGTTTAGCATAATCACCCAATTCAGCATTTTGTAACCTACCTCTGCACCTAATTGCATTGTTCTCTAAATACAGCCCCAATTTCTCTATTATGGAACCTTTCACAATTTTTCTTTCCATCATCAATTTAATCTCATTTCCATAGATTTCTTCCTGTACCCTCTTTATCCAATATTCAAGAGGATGTGAAAACTTATATGAAATATTCATCTTGTTTAGAAATTTAAACACCAACTTAGTTACATTGATTAGTTTGGGTAAAGAAGAATACCTATTTATATCAATGGCTAAGGAAGGACTAACTATTGGAGCAGTGGTCACAGTAATTTCAACAGGAGCAATATACACCTTTTGTACAGGCCAATTAGCTTTATTTACCAACCAGCTCAGTCCTTTAAACCATAATACAGTATTTACAAATTTAGCATAAGGTAAACTTCGAGACAAGAAATCAGCTGGATTCTCCTCACCAGGTATATGATTAAAGGTTAACATATGCTGACCCAAACTATTATACTTCTCTTGCATCTGATTAATTTCAGCTACTCTGTTTTGTACGTACACAATTTTAGTGTTTCCATTATGAATCCATTGTAAGGATACCTCATTATCAGACCAAATTACAGTGTCGCTAATATTTATCTCCTGCAACTTATTTCTTATATAATTAAATAATTTGACACCTACATAAATGGCTGTTAATTCCAACTGAGGCAAGGTACGTGATTTAATTGGAGACACTTTAGCCTTAGACATAACAAGAGAAATAACACTATTACATTGAAGGTAAGCAACTGCTCCATATGCCAATTTTGAAGCATCACAAAAAATGTGGAGTACATTTTTCCCATTTGGATTGGCCACCTGGCATGGGAACTCCAACATTGGAATTTTTTCATAATCACCAATTAATTCAGCCCACCTGTTAATGAATTCCTCAGGTAGAATTTCATCCCAAGCACATTTAAGTTTCCATGCTTCCTGAATTAATAATTTCCCTCTTATAGTAAGGGGTGACACTAAACCTAGTGGATCAAAACATTTGGAAACTTCAGCAAGCAAGACTCTCTTAGTTAATTTATTGGGCATACTGTAATTATTATGTTTTAACATTAACAAATCTCTCTCAGTATCCCAAGTTAATCCCAATACATTACTACATTTTGGCACTTCATCTCCTGGGTAATCTTTACTTATTTTGTCCTTTAATTTGGACGAATTACTATTCCATCCTTTCAGAGGCATATTTGCACTTTGCATTATTTTATTAGCCTCTCCATAAGTCATTAACAGTTCCTCTTCAGTTGACGTCACACCCAGGAAACTTTCCACTTAAAATTGTTTTCTCATTACTTTATTCAATGGACTTCCCGTACATTTAAGGTGTGCATTTATCGTCGCTTGAAGTCGGAACGGACTGGATGTAGCACCAAATAATACGCTCCTAAAGCGAAAGGTTTTCAGAGGGCTAAGTGGGTCACTAGGATTCTCAGGCCATAAGAAGCGGGTACAGTCCCGGTCAGCCTCTTGTAAACCCACTCTTAGGAAAGCTTTACTTATGTCAGCCGTAAAGGCATAATTTTTCATCCTGAAATTTAATAAGATATTTCCTAATTTTTCTGTCAATCATCAGTCATCAAACAGTCATTTAAACTAGGTACATTTTTGTTACTCCTGGCACTACAATTAAACACAATTCTCAGAGAAGTGGTCTTAGAATCCTTTTTCACTACGTGATGTGGCAAATAGTGACCATAAATTTTGGCTTGCTCAGGAGGTACCTCTTCTATAAATTTATTAATTAACTGCTCAGCAATTATATCATTATAGGCAGTTAACAATTCTGGTGTCTTACTCAGTTCGGGGGGCTGAGCCTTTAACTGCCCATATGCCATTCTGTAATTAGTGGGCAATTCTGGATGAAACCATACCCCGGCCGGGATTGAACCTGCGGTCAGAGAGTCTCAAAACTCCAGACCGTCACGTTAGCCACTAGACCAGCTATGGTGTAGAAATATACCTAGTTGGACGAATCTTATTGTGGCTAGTTGGTCTAGTGGCTAACGCGACGGTCTGGAGTTTTGAGACTCTCTGACCGCGGGTTCAATCCCGGCTGGGGTATGGTTTGTTTGCAATCGTGTCATTACGATTTCGTGAGTCAATTCTGGATGGTTCAGTCTCCGCGGAAGTCGCACCCAGTATTGTCCAGATTCAATTTTTGCATCTCTCAGGTACTGTTCCTGAGTAAAAGAATCGTCTGGACTTTCTTCATTTACATTTATTCCAATGCTGTCTAATTCCCACAATTTATGCACTGGCTCAACACCATCCTCTATGGAAGAATTATTCTGGGGTACAACTTCATGAGTAAGACACACAGTTATGGTATTTGTAGTTTCCTCTAGTCATGCATTATTAGTACGAGGAATCCTACCATACATTACATGGCCTCCTGCAGTCTTCAAAAGGGTGACACCACATTTCTTTACCATACCCTTTACAAAGGAGGCATAATAGTCACTACCTTTCAAAATATTTATTGGGCCTACAGAATCATCACTTACACCAGAAGGTGCTAAATTTACATTATGTGAGAGTCTTTCTGCAGCTTTACTAAGTCCTATTGTAGATATTTTCTCTGGAAGTCTATCTACAATTACTGCATTAACACGTTTTTTCTCATTGACCAACCTGAGAGTTACATAAACAGTGTCATACAATTGAGACCTTTTATCCGAGAGAAAACCAGATAATTTTAAAGTTGTGGGATCTCCCATCTGTACTTTCATACCATCAAGATATTTACGTTTTACGAAAGTACACTGGGATCCCTAGTCCAATAATGCATTTACATTTTTTTATTTATGCCTTTTATCATCAATTTTTACCTGTAACACAGGTAAGGCTACTTCAGCAAAGCCATCATTATTAACATTAGCAGCAATTTTTACATTAGCTACTGTTGTGTCAGGATTGTCAACATTATCATTATTATCAACATTATCATATAGACCTTTACACATGACTATATGGTGTCTTCCTTTGTGACATTGATAACAGTTGTTTAATTTGGCATAACAATCCTTTACATTGTGATTACCCAAACACCTGATACATCTGTCAAGTTCCTCCAATCTTTCAACTTTATCATTCCATGAATTGTATGCATTGCAATTCTTAGAAAAATGAGTACCCTTGCAGAAAAGACAATCTCTCTTTTCTTTGACTAGTTTCCTGTTAACTGTGCTACTCTTAAGAGGGTACTTATTCTTCTTTTTGGAGAATCATTATTTCTGATTCCTGCTACTTGAAATGCATCTATGCAACTCTTTTTAGGAAATGAATTTTGATTATTAACATTGGGATAATTTTTCCCTTTGTGAAACTTGACAGATACCTCAGAGTTATTATGTGTTGCATCTTTAAAATGAGTTGGTTGGCTGGTCTGCAACTGCACAATCAATTCTTGTAGACCTAGTCTTATTTCCTTCAGACCAAAATAACCCTTGTGATATTTGTTCGAGAGTCATTCAAGTGTTTTATAGTTTAATTTATTCTGTATCATGGCACTCAATAACCATTCTGAATCCTTCAGATTATATTTATTACTTAAAGTTTTGAGAGTGCTCTCCAGTTTAACTCTAAACTGCTGTAAACCTTTGTAAGTGTGATCTGGGGATTTCAAATTATCAATGATATTCACTAGATCCAACCTATATTACCATAAGTGACCTTCAACAAGTCAACTGCTTCCTTGTAAGAGTCATCTACATTGGGAAAGGCTTGTATGAGTATGTAAGCATCTCCTCTTACCTGTCCTTTGAGGTAAAATAATTTAGTTACCCAGGCTTGGTCACTCGTGTCATGCACAGCTGCATTAAAAATTGACCAAAATTCCTCCCAATTTTCACCAGGATTAAATACAGGTAAACATAATTCTGGGAGTTTTGGCAAAGACATCTTATTTGTTGGAGCAGACTGATTAACTGCCTTGTTTACACATTCTGATTTATTCAAGGCCTGACTTTTACAAGAAAGAATCTTTTCCTCTAATTCATAATACTGATTAATTATTAGATCTACTTCAGTCTCATCTACACAGTTTACTAATAAATCTCCTTCATATTTGTTGTAATATAATTTGTATGAATCATATCTATTACCTAAAGCATCTAAATACAATTTTAAATCATCAGTATTCACAGTTTCTTGATTCATTAATTCCAAACATTTATTGTATGCTTTCGTTACATGACCCTTTCTAACTTGCAGAGAGGCTTTCTTTGCTCTATATTCCATGTTTGTCTTTTACATTAATTTCCTCAATTTCAGCCATGATGCAATGTATTAAATTCAACTTAATAACACTGATTATGTACTAAATTATGTACTTTATAAAGGTAAATAGTACAACTTACCTTTGAATAAATCCTAGCTACCTGAGCTTAGCAATTACATGTATAATATAAATTTTAAATGTACATTAATACAAACTTGGCTCATCAAAATTAATATTATACAAATTAATAAATCCTTGCCAGAATTTGGCATAGCAAAACTATTATACACATTAATAATTAGCTACACATGGATTATCAATTACACATACACTGATATAAATCTTGGCCAAAATTGGCTTATCAAATTAATATTATACAAATATAAATCCTTGCCAGAATTTGGCATAGCAAAATTAATATTATAAACAATATAATATTTATCCACACTTGTCTTATCAATTACACATACACTGATATAAATATTGGCCAGAATTGTCTTATCAAATTAGTATTATACAAATTAATATAAACTTAGCCAGACTTGAGCTTAGCTTATCAAAATTAATATTGTAATTATTATAATCCACTACACATTAAGTAAATTTGTGAACTTAACATCCACCTCCTTCTGTTATTTCACATATAATTATTAAGTAATTAACTAATTAATGACTTCACTAATTACCTCCGGTTCAAGAAGAACCAACGGGCAAATTAAATGTGGAAAATTGCATTTATCTGAATGTAACTCATTGTGTACATAACAGTAAATGATAACAAAGATAATTATTATTTATCAGAGTTACATAGACAAGTAGGAATTTGGGACTCCTAGGTCGCAAAAATGTCCCCCTTCGATACCTACCACTGTCATATCCACAAGTTGCTCTGAACCTATTAATTAAATGAAATATACATACACCAGGAATACTGGTAAATATATAAATTTGTGGACTTTATATTAAAAATAATAAATGGTTATATATATACACAATTACATAATAGAAGGAAAATATATCTTAATATCACTCACCAATTTGACTGGATATTAAGTTGTATCATACTCAGAAAAACCTCACTAACTAAATCTATGAAAATAATGCTGGCCAGAATTACACACAAATCTAGAGAGCTTATCTGAGGTTCCTGGAGCTGTCTTGTCCAGTCGTCTGATATCTCAAGTTATGCAGGAATGCCCATCCACCAATTTTGCCTCCTATTTGAGAGGTGTCAACACAATTTTAACCTCTGGAGCACGAAAAATTCTTCCCATTACACCAACGTTCGTATAAAATTCAAAACCAAGATGGCGAGTGTCCTGCCCAGACGCAGGCTTTCCGTTTTCTATGACACAAATATTATTAAATACAGTATGGCCATCTATTTACATATAAATACTGAATTTCTGGAAAATATGTACAGTATTTTCCACAGAGGAACTACTCCAAATACTAAAGAAATATGTTCTTGACAAACTCATCAATGAGGGTATCATACCCATTTTCCCTGACAACTACCAGGCCCAGCACTCTGTGTTTGTTACATGCATCGAAAGCTTCATGCATGAAAATACTACTGGAAAACTCGTGGAGGAAATTAACAGAGCAAACTCCGATATCAATGTCCTCAAGGCGTATAAGTTTGCAAAGAACTCGAACAACCAACAGTTTCTGAAATTAATTTTCGAGACACTAGAAGAAGCCAAACTCATAAATGGCAACTGTTTGAGATGCTTTGGTACCAAATGCACACCTGACCAAGTATCTATGGAAAGGTTTGTGAACGGAACTCAGTGGCTCAAGTGCTATAATGCAAACAAATGCACCAGTGAAAAACTAATCTGCAGTTTACAGAGAGTGCACCAACCGAAGGAAATCCAAGTGATTAGAAACACCATGTTGTCTCTCTTAGTTGCCATGTTAGGAAATCCACAGTCCAGAAAATTCTGGAAGACAAGAAACTGGCGAATTCCAAGAAAACTACTCCACCGACACCGCCTATGCTGTCCCAAGTATCCTTTCCCAAACTACTGAGCTCTGGCAGGGCACCTACTGCCACATCTACCATCAAAAATGTCTGGATCTCCTCCCCTTCCCAACCCCCCCAAAACCTAACCCAGGCAAGCAACAAGCTCAAGGTTCACTCTCCTACCCTATCTTCCCAGGATCCATACAAGAAAGAGGAATGAAGGGGATTCTGATATACATGATGGAACGTGACAAGGCATGGGGGGATGACCAGCTCTGCTCTACCATCATCAACGATCTGTTATTAGCAAAGGAAGCTTCAGCTATCATCGTCCCAGATAAAGTGAGCTCATTAACTGAATTCCACTCCTCAACCCAGGGTGAATGTACCCGGCAACACTCACATCTAACCCCCCCCACCCCCAGGAAGGAAGAAACGACCCCTGCACTTGCAACAGTCACTGCACAATCCGCCGGCGTAGAGGCTGACCCTTTTGATCAAGCAGGTTCCATTGCTGCTCTGAGTGATGCAGCCAATTGGCATTCAACTAAACTCACCCTTGTACCCTTCCAGGAAGAGAACCCAGTGTCTTCCTTCACCGAGGTAGGTATGAATAATGACCCAGTGCACTTCGGGAACTAGAAAACTGACGTGTCCAAAGATTCATATGACGAGTCAGTTTAGTCATTTAGTGTATCAAACACCAGCAGATAAATAACAAAAAGGCACAATACCGTGACTGGAACGATACACAAATAACCCGCACATAAAAGAGAGAAGCTTGCGACGACGTTTCGGTCCGACTTGGACCATTGACAAAGTCACACTGTGTGGAACACCAGCAGCATTGATGAGGACCAACAATTCTATTCACAGAGAACCACTCAGAACTACAGTCTCCCTTGTACCATCGAATCGAGCAGAGAAAGTACGCGCACCATGTAGCTATAACCTCAGACCACAGTTCTCTATATGCAGCATAAATGCAAAGCACACTAAATAATGAGGAATGATCTTCCAGAAGAAATAGAAGATTGGGTAACACCTGAACCATTCTATGTCCTCCAAGGATAATAATACCCAAATTTAATAGTATAGAATGTGGCTGTATTGCCCAAAATGGCGGCGGTCACACCTAGGTGTTAATGACCCTTCTGACCCCACATCGCCCCGCCCCGCCCCAGACCCCACCCAAGACCTCGTAGCTTGCCAGCAGCAAGCAGCAACAAGGCTGCTCCTATATCTTGCCGTCCTCTGGGCCTATCCGAACTCCAGTGATGGCCAAATTGCAAGTACTGCTGCAACAACATACAAGGAACCTATAATGACATAAAAACTGACGGTGACGACAACGAAATGGACTAAATATGACAAAAGAGGGACCGGCATTCAAGTACCAGACCTGCTGCCAGATGTGAACCAGACATGAGACGTTTTCCACTACAATGAAATAACTGACCTCCATATCAACTGCACCAGTATTCAACGGGAAGACAACATGGCAGAAAACCTGATCAACAAAACTCCAAGGAAATGACAGGTCTGTAGGACTTTTTTCCTCAGTGCCAAACGAGAGAAAGAATTGAGCATTTAAACATGGCTGACCGGCATCCAAACACCAGCTACTGCCAGACGTACAACTAGCGAAGTGAAATTCTCATCTTTACTGACGTTCATCTGTTGACAGTAGCATCATATCAGTACCACCATCATATCACCTGTACCAGTGCTAACGAGAGAGAAACACAGGAGACACCGTCAAATCAACAGTACAAAACTCCAAGGTTATAGGACGGTTATCCCTCAGTGCCAGTCTTGGGAAAGAAGTGAACAGGTAAACAGTCAAGGTTAATATTTTAGTAGCTGATCTATATTCAGCTGACCAGTGTACAGTGAGAGAATTATAGCAGAAAACGCCAAATATATCTAGAAACTCAAGGAAAGTCAGGTTGTAGGTGGTGTTTACTGCCCTCTGTTTTAAAAATAGCTGCGTCAGACCAGGTTAGGCAGTCATCACCACACAACCCCCGATAAATGGAATTGAGGGGGATTTGGAAGGATAAAACCATTGATTAAACCTTTCTGGTCTACCAGAATGGAAAGGAGTTAGAAGTTAATAGGTGAAGCCGGACTGTGAAGTGAGGTGGGAAGGGGAGTGTGTAATAAGGGGTTAACTGAAAGGGGTGTGTGAAGTTAAGGGAAAAGTGAGCAGTGAAGAGGGTTTTGAAGAAGAAAATTTACTAGTAATTCAGTGGTGATTGCTAAAGCAGATACTAAGTGTACTAGGTGACTGGAAAAGAGAAATAAATATTATTGTATATGAGTAAAAGAGCGAAGAGTGAAAATGGCAGGCAATAGGGGGGTACAGGCTGCCATAATTATATTTATATTTCTTCTTCAATTCCATGAAGAAAGAAATCAGTCATGGGGGCAGGAAAAGGTGAATGGAGTAACAGCGCCCTGGACAGTAAAAGCCCAACAGTTGCCATCCTACCAGAAAAGTAAATATCACTATCGCCGCAAGGTCTGGCAACATCGCATACCCAAACAAAAACAGTGGCACACAGCTCTTATTGTAGCGCTCTTAAGTGGTGATATCCAAATTAATCCAGGACCTCAAACTATTGTGCAGAGGCAAAACAGACAGATAAATGACGGTGATAATGATGGTCTAGTAGCTAGGAATGATAACCTTAACTCCATATGTAATGCATACACAGGTCAATGTGAGACAATACAGCCATTATTATCTCAAACACTACCAAACAGGTGCATACACTGTACTAAAGTACGCATGAAAAACAGAAAAGGCACCTTATGTAAAATGTGTAAGGGGTGGGTGCATGATGGATGTATGTACAATTATAGTAATGGTGCCAGAAATCACTTTGTGTGTAACAAATGCACTTTGGCACAGTTACCCTTTAGCAGTGATGACATTGATTTACCTAATTTTAATACAAATGACCCATTGTCATATATTGATGATTATAATTGTTTTATGAAAACAGGCCTTCACTTTATTTATGTCAACGCAAGATCACTTCTTCCTAAATTGGCAGAGATTAGGATTCTGGCTAACAAAATTAGGGCGGCAGTTATAACCATCTCTGAATCCTGGTTGGATGATACGGTGACTGACGACGAGGTCAAAATAGATGGTTACAATATAAAACGCTTAGATAGGAACAGAAAAGGTGGTGGAGTATGTGCCTACATTAGAAATGACTTAGCTTACAACCCAAGACCTGATTTAAATAACAATAAAATGGAGATTCTATGTTTTGAAGTGCTGCTTCCCAAGACCAAACCCATCTTAGTAGGAACTAGTTACCGCCCTCCTACCCAGGACCAGTTCTTAGAAGACTTTTCCAGAGTCTTGTCCGGAGTTGAAAACAATTGCGAGACAATAATACTGGGCGACTTCAATATTTGTTTTCAGCAGCAAAATAACGGGCTATGTAAAAGGTATAAGCAAATTCTAGGTTTAAATAGTTACACTCAACTAATTAATACACCAATCCGGATCACGCAGTTCTCAGCCACCCTAATTGACCACATACTTTGTAACCGCGCTGAGAACATTAGTCAGTCAGGCGTCATTACCACAGGTCTTAGTGAACATTTCATCATTTATTGCACCAGGAAAATCACTAGGGATAGGATAGGCCTACACAGGACAATAAAAATGAGGTCAACTAGAAACTACAGTAAAGAAACACTGGTAAATAGGCTACACAACTGTGACTGGACAGAGATAACAAGTTGCACGGACATAAACGATGCCTGGGAAAAATTCAAAACAATGTTCACTACCATCCTTGATAATAATGCACCAGTTAAAGAGGTTAGGATTAAACGAAGAACTGAACCCTGGATGACTACTGAGATATTAGATAATATAAAATTCAGAGACCAGCTTCTAAAAAGATTTAAAGCAAACAGACAGGATATTGCAGCACTAAATGAATTCCAAAAGGTGAGGAACAGAGTACAGGGACTTATAAAAGGAGCAAGGGCAAAGCACTATTGCTCAAAAATTGAAGAGTATAACCCCAGAAAGCTCTGGCAACAGCTAAAACAGTTGGGGTATAGCCACAAGCCAGTAAATAGGTCTAATATAGTACTCACTATCGATAATGAGGTATGCCACGAAACATCTAAGGTGGCAAATTGCTTTAATTCCTACTACACATCTGTTGCATCAACACTAGTAAGTAAACTACCAGCTGCATCAAATACCTTTAACACAGACTCTGATAAGTTTCAAACATACTATACCAATAAAGGGGTAACCCCAAACAGTTGTCAACTAGTAAGTGTATCTCATGACTTTATTCAAAAAGAACTAAACAGGTTAAACCCAACTAAGAGCACAGGCCCTGATAACATCCCGTCTAAGTCCCTAAAAGATGGTGCTTCTGAACTGTCAATCCCATAATAAATCTATCATTCATCACTAATACCGTACCGGAGGGGTTCAAGGAGGCCAGAGTTACTCCTGTCTTCAAGAAAAATAGTAGGTCTGATGTCAGCAACTAAAGGCCTGTTAGTATACTCAGTATAATATCCAAAATTCTAGAGAGGGCGGTGTACTCTCAAGTAGTTAAGTACCTTAATGACAACAACATACTCCATAGCTATCAATTGGGCTTTAGAAGATCTTACTCAACCGACACCTCCCTAATTAATCTGATGGATTACCTGAGAACTGAAATGTCAAAGGGGAACCTCATAGTTATGGTAACCTTAGACCTGCAAAAGGCATTCGATACTGTCAACTACAATATAAATACAGTCTCCAACATCTTAGCCCTCCATGTTTCTGGTCCCCCATGTGACTCTAGGTTTTCCCAGTCAATCTCTTTATGATTGAAATCCCCCATTATAAGCAATTTTGTCCTACCCATATGAGCCCTCCTGGCCACTTCAGCTAGTGTATCCACCATTGCCTTATTGCGCACATCATACTCTTCTCTTGTTCTCCTGCTGTTAAGTGGTGGGTTATACATCACTGCTATCATCACCTTTGGACCACCAGTCTGAAGTGTTCCTATAATGAAGTCGTCTGTTTCCCTTCTTTCCATTCCTCCCATCTCCTCAAAACTCCACAGTTTTTTATGAGCAATGCTACTCCTCCCCCTCCTCTGTTCTCTCTGTCTTTCCTCATAATCTGATATCCAGGTGGAAAAATTGCATCTGTTATCATCCCTGTAAGTTTTGTCTCTGTTAGTGCTATAATGTCAGGTGATGCATCAATGACACGTTCTTGCCACTGTTCACTCTTATTTGTTATTCCATCTGCATTGGTGTACCATACCTTTAGCTTCCTTTCCATTACTGTATTTTAGGAGATGGAAGAGGAAGGTGCAGGCTGGGAGGGTGGGAGGCAAGGCACAATATTATGGGAGGCTGCTGTGACTGTGGAATTAGTGCTTAGGGGGGTGGTGGCTATGGAGTGAGGTTCGTTTCTGTTTACTGTGTTTGGTTGATATTTGGTGACAGGGGTTGAAAGGTATCTGTAAGCATTTGTGTTTGATGTTCCCCCAAAGGCTGAGTTTTCCTGTCTGTCATTGCCTGTCCTGTCTCTTTCCTTCCATTGGTTCTGTCTTGCTCTCACTTTCAGTTGTTCCCTTTCCTTTCGTGTTCTGTCTCGATTGAGGAACACTTTTTGATAATCTGGAGAGTCCTTTAACAGTGGTTTCTGTTGTAGTATCCTGTTCCATACCACATCTGTCTTGAATGTCAATCTGATTGGTCGATTTTTTTTCCCTCGAATACCCCCCAAGTCTGTGAAAATTTTCTACCTGAGACATGTCCCTCTCTCCTGTTATTGCAATGATGTTCTTAATTTCTGTTTTCTCCCAATGCTTTCTTTCATCATAGGTCTGCCCTTCAGCCTCCTGAAGCCCATGAATAATTATTGATCTCTCCCTCTCCTCTTCTCATTTCTTTTCCCTCTGTATCTCTGGATCTGATTTAAGCATCTCCTTTGCTGTTTCCTTAATCATCTCCCAGACACCATGATGGCCTGATATTACTGCTGCAAAAGACTGCTTAGATCCATCCCCTCCTTCAGTCCCCTCGCTGCCTGCTGATGTTCCCATTTCAGTCATCTTGCTCCTTTCGGACCTCATCTTTAGATCCTGCTTCAGCACATCCATTTCTTTCTCCAATCTCTGTATCTTTGTCTCAGCTACTACAGCTCATGATTCCCACTTCTTGCTCTCTGCAGATATTTGCTCTAACATGTTATTGCAAAGCTCGTTTAACCTTTTCTCCCGTTGTTGTTCCATTTTGTTCTTGAGCCATTCTACCCATTCTTCCTTTTCCGACCAGCCATCATCGGTTCCCGTGTGTTTATGTCCTCCCTTTTGAGAGCCCATTTTGTTTTTATCCTGTTGGGATGTTCTAGCTGCTTCATCTTATAGTAAAAATGTGTGTGTGTGGTGGGGGGATTTATGAGCTAATGTGTTTGGTTAGGTTTGTGTGTGTGTGTGTGTGTGTGTGTGTGTGTGTGTGTGTGTGTGTGTGTGTGTGTGTGTGTGTGTGGGTGTGTGTGTGTGTGTGTGTGTGTGTGTATGTGTGTGTGTGTGTGTGTGTGTGTGTGTGTGTGTGTGTGTGTGTGTGTGTGTGTGTGTGTGTGTGTGTGTGTGTGTGTGGGTGTGTATGTGGGTGTGTGTGTGTGTGTGCGTGCGCACACTAGGCTACGCTACTCTTTTGAAGATTATAAAATTTTTTCACAATCAATTCCTTATTAATATACACTAATATATACTATATAAAATTTACTGTGTACACTTGTGTTTGTGTGTGTGTGTTTACTAGCTTGTCGTTCTTTGAAAAAGAGGGGGGGTCACATTAACACTATTTGTTATTGTTCTTGGTTCACCGGTACTCTCCCGGCCCAGATCTTTGCACACTAGGTTACGTTGCTTTTTGAAGATTATACGATTATTTTTTCTCACTCAATTCCTTATAAATATATACTAATGTTTATTATAATAATAATTATTGGTGAACACGTGTATTTGTGTGTACGTACTTGTTTACTAGCTTGTCGCTGTCAGAAAAATGGGGGGGGGTTCACTAGGCTACACAACTCTTCTGAAGATATTTAGATAATTTGCTAAACATTATCAGGGTTACCACTATCTATCTCCTGGTACTGAAAGTTAGGGAGAGAGTGATGGTATAGCATACAACCAGCAGGGCGAGACACTGAGACTTTAGACACTAACCAAAATTAACCACACATAGGCAAGTGATGTCGTCTGCACAACATTGGAGGTTCCTGCTGGTCGGCTGCTATCAACTCCTTCACTTTGTAACTCCTTCAGGAACTTTATCATGCATTCAAGTTTTTATTTTATTTTTCTTTTAAGACTTGGTATTCACTCTTTTTTCTTTAGTACAGTATTGGTCATAACAAATCTGACAGCTGGGGATTGACTAATTTTTTCTTACTTTCAGTATTTACTTAATCACTCGTTTATGACCTTATCACTACACTGCTGCTATAACCAACCAACATATGTATTTGTTAATATTTCAGGTCACACCATTAACCCAATTAACTGTTTGGATATTTTGTGTCAACACTGCAGCCAGCAGCCTGATCAGCTGACTGCTACCCTCCCTCACTCACCATTCATTCAAATTTAAATTGTAACATTCTTGATCTTATCACATTATTCGCACTCTTGAAAGCTATTACACTCTTGTAGGTATGTTCACTGATTCACTCACGTACGATGACCGCTAATAATATCTTAGGACAACCACTAGAATGCTAAATCCTGGGAGCACTATTCAGCGATACTGCTTCACATGTGTGTGTGTGTGTGTGTGTGTGTGTGTGTGTGTGTGTGTGTGTGTGTGTGTGTGTGTGTGTGTGTGTGTGTGTGTGTGTGTGTGTGTGAGAGTGTGTGAGAGTGTGTGAAAGTGTGTGTGAGAGTGTGTGTGAGAGTGTGTGTGAGTGTGTGAGAGTGTGAGAGAGTGTGTGTACTCACCTATTTGTGGTTGCAGGGGTCGAGTGAGAGAGAGTGTGTGAGAGAGTGTGAGCGAGTGTGAGAGAGTGTAAGAGAGAGTGAGAGAGAGTGAGAGTGTGAGAGAGTGTGAGAGAGAGAGTGCAAGAGAGTGAGAGAGAGAGAGAGAGAGAGAGAGAGAGAGAGAGAGAGAGAGAGAGAGAGAGAGAGAGAGAGAGAGAGAGAGAGAGAGAGAGAGAGGCAAATGTAGTCCCTGTTCACAAAAAGAAGAGCAGAGCAGAAATCAGCAACTACAGACCAGTGTCACTCCTGTCAATCACTGGTAAGATCCTTGAGACAATAATCTCAAGACAAATGACAGAGTTTTTTGACTACCACTCACTACTTTGTGATCGTCAATATGGCTTCAGGAAAGGGTACTCTGCTGCTGATCTGTTGTTAAACCTCTCCACTAAGTGGCACCAGTCACTGGATGAATCCAAAGTCAGCTGTGTGGTAGCACTGGACATTGCTGGAGCTTTCGACCGGGTGTGGCACCAGGGCCTCTTAGCAAAACTTCAAGCACTGGGAATTGCAGGCTCTACGCTATGTCTCCTCAGTGATTACCTTCATGGTAGATCTCTAAGTGTAGTTCTCAATGGAACGGAATCAGCAAGACATCCTATTGGGGCAAGTGTTCCACAAGGAAGCGTGCTGGGACCATTGTTATGGAATGTCTACTTCAACGACCTTCTTCATCTCATCCCAGAATCACATGCATATGCAGACGACTGTACACTGACATTCACTTATCCAAGAAAAGAAATGCCAGCTGCTCTAAGATACATCAATCACCAGGTGAGAGCTATATCAGCTTGGGGAAATAGATGGCAAGTAACATTTGCACCTGAGAAAACGCAAATGATGATCGTCTCTAGGCACCATGATGGTAATGCTGGTGCAGAAGTAAGGATGAATGGGAGGGTGTTGGCACCTGGAGAAGAAGTTGATATCCTTGGGGTGAAATTTGACTCCAAACTAACCATGAAGAACCATGTTGTAAATCTTGCAAACAAGGCAGCCAGGAAGATTACAGCACTTCGCCGTATCTCGTATCTACTTGACAGTAGGGGTTGCAAGATTCTGTAAGAGGCACAAGTACGCTCACACCTTGAGTATGCTCTGCTTTCTTGGTTTGCCTGCCCCCCCCTCTCATCTGCGACTGCTTGACAGAGTAGAGAACAGAGCAAGACGTCTCATCTCTCGCCTGGACCCATCCTGGATAGATCTGTCATTTCAGCAGAGCCTTCAACATAGGAGGGATGTGGGTGGCCTTACTGTTATGTACAAGGCCAATATTGTCAAAGTACCACACTTGGATCCACTTCGAGGACAGCGTGAAACCAGCTTTTATGCCACAAGACAGGCAGAAAGCAGCAACTTCACTCTGACTGTACCCTTCTCCAGAACGTCACTCATTCTGAGATCATATATACCCAGGATGATTCAAGTATGGAACACATTCATACAGCATAATGATGTCAACGAGATAGTCAGTTGATCAAATGAAAATGCTGGCACACAGATGGCTCCAATTTCATCCTGTTCCCTACTTGTATGTCTCATAACAATAAAAATGCTTTCAAATGAGCTGATGTAGGTAACAGCTCTTAGCTTGCCAATAAAGTTAGGAATCTTTAACCTGTAAATAGCTTGTCAATAAAGCTAGGGATCCTTAACCTTGTCAAACCCTGTGTAAAAAAAAAAAAAGAGAGTGTGAGTGAGAGAGTGTGAGTGAGTTAGTGTGCGAGCGCCAGCCATGTTACACGTGTTCCAGAATCATTCCTCTTTACTTAGTTCATAGGTTATAGGACATTCTGACAGGATGGCACTACCACTGGTATGAGAAATGAAAGGATGTTGCACATGGGTTATTATCGAGGTTTTTATATTTCCTTGACAATTTGTGGCCACATCCATCTCAGTCACTAAACTCTGGGTCAGCATCACTTTCCTGTTAAAAGGGGAGTGTTAATACAACATGGCATCAGTGAATCTCTGGTGTTTGCCAAGCTATTTGCTCTAGCTGGCACTCACTTGAACTGGTGCTCTCAGATCTTTTTAATACTGCGCACAGCGAGTGTTAAGACCCATTCTATGCTGACCAGGCATCTCAGGCCAATAGTGCCAAATTTGAATGCAGGAAAAATAAAATGTAGATTTACATTTGGAGCGCTAGTGGTACAAACATAGATCTACGTTTGGACAGTTTAAGAGTTAAAAGTTGCTAAGTGAACTTAAAGGTGATAGTTCAAAATGGCACTTGAGTAGGCAGTGTTTTGAGTAATTTTTTTTTTCAGGAGTAACGATCGGGAACGAGTTGATCGTGATCGTGGCGAGCGTGAGAGAAGACACACTCGTAGCAGAGAAAGAGAACGAGAACCGAGAGAGAGACGCAGAACATCACGCAGGTAATTTGTAAATAGTTTTCTATGAGTAAAAGATTGGGACACATTGGCTTGTGTACAAATAAATTCACCTGGAGAAAATAAAACAAGAGGAGTATTTTTCTGTATATTTCAGCCCACTGTTGAATATGGTCATAATAGTTACATATGTTATTTGGTCAGGGAATAATAGCTCCAACAGTTTTGTCATATACTGGGCCTTCTTATGCAGAAACTAACATCATAGGAATAAGGCCTACAAAAAACACTGAAAATTAAAATACTGGTACTGTAGAAGTTCGTAATTGTTGTCATTGGACATGTTCATGAAAGACAGCAAACCTGTCAAAACCCTTGAAGATAGTTGCTGCCAGAATAAACCTTCCAGTGTTCATTTTGTTACTTTTCTTCATGTGGGATTTTTGCCATTGACCATTGTTTATTACTTATGTTTAAACATGTGTGGATTAGTGGTGGGGATGTTGCAGGTTGGAGAGTAGTGTGATGTCAGCACACTTCTGGCAAGACATCAGTTGAATGTATAATAACGAATGTGTTTTATTTTTTGGGTCACCTTACATCTGTTGAAGATGGCTGGTGTGGTAAAAAAAAATTAATAGCTGTGAACTTAATTATGAGGGTCATGGTTATAGTGTTAATGTCTGCTGGGAGAGTTGTAAAATAAGCTTGATGTTCTGCAGTTTGTTCTGCAGTCTGGGACTGTTCATTGCATAATTATTGTTGTAGTGTATCATTTCATTGGCTGTTTATCATGGAAGCTAATAGGAGTTTGCTAGTGTGGATATATTTTCTGTTGCAAAATTGAGAGAGAGCGGAAAAGCTAAGATGCAGTTTTTTTTTTTTTTATCTTCGCTTCTATGTTATATATCTGTAACCTGACTGTTCTGGTAAAGGTTGTGTAGGAAGGAGATGTAAGGTTCTTAACTCATCCAGGGTCGCAGCCTGTGCTCGCAGGCCTGCTCTCAGGGTCGCAAAATTAAAAAAAAAATCGTGAAATCGTAGAGTTTTCTGAAGGTAATAAAATGGAGTACAAAAATTGATGGAAAACATGAAATTTCGCTTTTGCGAAATTTGCTGCACCAGCAATATTTACGTATCGGTGATCTCATCCACTTTGAGTTAAATTTTAGGCAATTCCATTGTTCCAGTTGACTAAATTCTTAGCTATTTTGCTAGTATGGCTTCCATTCTATTGATTAAGTACAAGAAACTGCTCATTCAGCTGATCAGAATTGGTAAGTTGGCCAATTTCACACAAAATTCAAGAAAAGCCAATTTCAAAATAGGGTCCAGACTAAACAATGCAGGCATTCCCGGCACTGAAATAAAAAAAAATTCTGTTCATTAGTCATGTCTTCAGGCCCTTCTTATATTATCTTTGTTCCATTTTGAATTTTTATTCACACAAAATAATAATTGTATAAATGTCAGTGCATTCCTGAAGGCATACTAGACCGGCCAGTTGGACGCATATTGTGTACTCTGGAATATCAGCAAAAGTCGAACATTTCTGCTACTTTGAGCTCAATTTCAAGCTACTTTCAGTCTTGAAATCAATCAAATCATCTTTGTTTCCATAATATATCTTCCATTCTATCAAATGAGACCAAGAAACCGAAGATACAACCATGAAAACCATACAAAAATACACTGCAAAGTCACTGTTTTTAACCGAAAACACGATTGCAGTTTCTTCTTGTTATGCACTTTGTGGTGCAGGAGTTTTTTATATGGTGCACACTTACTGCATAAACTCTTTCTCTCATATATAGGCCCAAATTTACTACTCACAGCTTATCTGAATGAGCTGAGCTCATGATATTGTATTGTGGGACTGACACTGGCTTCAAGACAGTGATACAATGGGACCGACCTTGAAAGAGTTAAAGTAAGATACCCCAAAATATTTATGTATTACTGCTGGTTATAAGGTTATAGAGTGGCTACTCCTATAACATTAATTATTCATTTGAGTTTTCATGGATAACCTTTTAGTCTCGCCTATTTTAATGTTCAGCTAATTGTCATTAAATTGCTTTGCCAAATCTAGTTTCGTTTGTTGTCTATCATTATTACCTAGATAGGAGTGTGTGGAGATGAATAGTTTTTGTTGGACTTGCTGTTGGAATGTGAGCAGGGTGACTTACGAAGAGATTCAGGGAAACCAGTAAGCTGGACTTGAGACTGGAGGTGGGAAAGGCAGTGCTTCACTCTGAGGAACAGGTGGGGATGTTACAGTTGGAAGCTAATCTGAATGTGAAGCAAGCACCCCTCTAGAAAGACTATGGTTGAATGAATGTTGGTGAATATGTTTTCTTTTGGCCACCTGTCTTGCAGGCTGCTCCACTCAACACCTCATGTAACTAAAAAGATCAACACAGCCAAAGCCGGTCTTAGCAGACTCTTTCGATTCAATCAAGCCCCTCAACATGTCAAAAAACATCTGTATAAAATGATAATAAGACCTATACTCGAATACCCTTGTGTCCCAATGTCATTAACAACAAAGACCAACATGCTACGGTTACAAAGGGTCCAGAATAGTGCTCTTCGCTTTATTACCGATACCAGGAGGAGAGACAGAGTTAAAATGGCAGATTTACACACACAACAAGATATTACTGCCATAAATGTACGCCTTGACACCCTAAAAAAGAAACAACTTTATACAATGCAAGAACTATACATGCCAGATAGAGAACATCCTATACAAGTGGTAAATACCACGGATTATACCATCAATACTCCGCCTCACAGGACTCAAAGAATGACTCTCCCACAGAGGGTTCGTCGTTTTATTCATAAAGATGATTACCCTCGACCCATGATATTGAGCAACCTCCCTGATGAAGAAGATTGGGTACCACCAGAACCCTTCTATGTATACTGAGAAAAATCATCGCCCCCAATTAGGGAAACATCTTAAATAACTTTCTAATGTAAAATTATGCTATTGACTATTGTTGGACACCACCATTAAGAAGCTATTGTCACGTACTTATAAACTGGCCAGAAAATTAATGCCTTTCTTGTTGCATAAATATCCGTTGTGCAATCGCGAAAAAAAAAGAAAAAAAAAAAAAAAAAAAAAAAAAAACAAAAAAAAAAAAAAAAAAAAAAAAAAAAAAACAAAGCAATTGCAACTTGTATAATTACTACCAATTCAGAGTCATGTACTTATATACCTATTATATCTATGTGACTCTGATGGGTTAGTCTTATAGCCCTTAAAGAATAACTTATCATTTCACATACACTTTTTAAATTACACCAAAGTGGTTGGGCCACTTACCTTTTATATCCTACCTCTCTCCCCCTCCCACCCTTTTCCAATATTTCCATCCTTACCCATCCTTCTTCCTTACCCATCTTACCAAAGCTCTGGTCATAAGAAGAAGAAGAAGACCCTGTCTTGGCAGATGGTTGTTTGTGTAAAACAAAAAATCAGTCCCAGTTGAGGGAAAATTCTGCATATTTATTTTTATTGGTCTAATTTATTATGTCATGCTTTTTATGTAGATGCATCTCCTCTCCCATAATTTTTTTTTAACACTCTGGGCACATCAAGCTGCCAGAACCACTTTCATTTACTCATAACTCATTTGCTCATACAAACCTGTTGGATGTTCAGTTTCCTAGCACTCAAAACATCCTTTACCCTCTCCCTCCAATCTTTCCCGGATGATCTCTATACCTCCTCATCTCCACCCTAGATTTATATACCCAGTATCTTCTTAGTTATCCTGTTTTGTTCCATTTTCTTTAAATGTCCAAATTACCTCACACCCTCTGAATGATACTTTTGGTAACCTCACATAACCACTTAATCTTTAAGCTGCAAATTCTCTACATAATATTCAAACTACACATTACCCTCAAACACGACATCTTCACTGCCTCCAGCCTTCTCACTGTAATGTTGAAAACCCTTGTTTCACACCCATATAAATGTTTGTACAGTTGTACTCTGGTACATTCCCTATTTTCCTTATATCACAGTCAGGTACATGGTATTTATCATACTTCAGACTCAGTTTAAGGGTTAATGGGTTACTGGACTGTGTTGACTGCCATCTGGCAGCTTTACATATTGCAAGTTATTACCACCACAGCTAGGTTCTACTGATTGCTATTCCTGTGCCATTTTATTCTGCATTTGTATATTACTGCTTCAGTCCTAATGTTAAATTCTTTAACCCTTTGAGAGGTCTGTCCCGTAGTTCTATGGCTTTGAAGCCAGGGTCCAAACCGTAGAACTACGTCATGAGCTCAGCTCACTCACTCATATAAGCTTTGAGTGGTAAATTTGGGCCTAGACATGAGAGCATGCATCTATGTGGTGTGTTCACCATATAAAACAAATTCTGCATAATGAGAAAAAGAATTGCAATTGTGTTTTTGGATTAAAACAGACTGAAAATGGGTGTTTTCCCCAGCTGATTTCTCCCACTGAAAGTTGAAAAAATGTTAATGTAAATTCTTAATTGTATTCTCCCATCTTTTCTCTTTTGAATTCGGTAAGAAAAGTGTTAGAACTTTCGTATGCTCTTTATGGTAGCATACTTTCGAATGCTTTTTACGGTTGTATTCACGGTTTCTTGGTCTCATTTGATAGAACGGAAGATATATTACAGAAATAGAGGTGATTTTGATTGTTTAATACTCAAAATAGGTTGAAATTGAGCTCAAAATAGTTGAAATGTTCAATTTTTGCCAATGTTCAAGAGTAAACAAATCACATCACGCGTCTTATACACGTCAGCAATGTATGTTCACGAATGCTGTGATATTATTTATACAATTATTACAATATTTGATTACAGGTAGTAGGTTGGTAGACAGCAACCACCTAGGGAAGTACTACCGTCCTGCCAGATGACTGTGAAACAGAAACCTGGAACTGTTTTGCATGATGGTAGGATTGCTGGTTTCTTTTTCTGTCTCATAAACACGCTAGATAACAGGGATATCTTGCTACTCCTACTTACACTTTGGTCACACTTCACAGACACGCACATGCATATATATACATGTATACATCTAGGTTTTTCTCTTTTTTCTAAATAGCTCTTGTTCTTCTTTATTTCTTCTATTGTCCATAGGGAAGTGGAAAAGAATCTTTCCTCCGTAAGCCATGCGTGCCATATGAGGCGACTAAAATGCCGGGAGCAATGGGCTAGTAACCCCTTCTCCTGTAGACATTTACTAAAAAAGAGAAGAAGAAAAACTTTATAAAACTGGGATGCTTGAATGTGCGTGGATGTAGTGCGGATGACAAGAAACAGATGATTGCTGATGCTATGAACGAAAAGCAGTTGGATGTCCTGGCCCTAAGCAAAACAAAGTTGAAGGGGGCTTGGGGAGTTTCGGTGGGGGGAAATAAAATGGGATATCAGTTATGGAAGGAGAAAAGAGAATATGAATGTGTAAATTCAAGAATTATGTGGATTAAAGTAAAGGTTGGATGCGAAAAGTGGGTCATAATAAGCGTGTATGCACCTGGACAAGAGAGGAATGTAGAGGAGAGAGAGAGATTTTGGGAGATGTTAAGTGAATGTATAGGAACCTTTGAACCAAGTGAGAGAGTAATTGTGGTAGGGTACCTGAATGCTAAAGTAGGATAAAACTTTTAGAGAGGGTGTGGTAGGTAAGTTTGGGGTGCCAGGTGTAAATGATAATGGAATCCCTTTGATTGAACTTTGTATAGAAAGGGGTTTAGTTATAGGTAATACATATTTTAAGAAAAAGAGGATAAATAAGTATACAAGATATGATATAGGGCGAAATGACAGTAGTTTGTTGGATTATGTATTGGTAGATAAAAGACTGTTGAGTAGTCTTCAGGATGTACATGTTTATAGAGGGGCCACATATATATCAGATCACTTTTTAGTTGTAGCTACACTGAGAGTAAAAGACAGATGGGATACAAGGAGAATAGAAGCATCAGGGAAGAGAGAGGTGAAGGTTTATAAACTAAAAGAGGAGGCAGTTAGGGTAAGATATAAACAGCTGTTGGAGGATAGATGGGCTAATGAGAGCATAGGCAATGGGGTCGAAGAGGTATGGGGTAGGTTTAAAAATGTAGTGTTAGAGTGTTCAGCAGAAGTTTGTGGTTACAGGAAAGTGGGTGCGGGAGGGAAGAGGAACGATTGGTGGAATGATGATGTAAAGAGAGTAGAAAAGGAGAAAAAGTTAGCATATGAGAAGTTTTTACAAAGTAAAAGTGATGCAAGGAGGGAAGAGTATATGGAGAAAAAGAGAGAGGTTAAGAGAGTGGTGAAGCAATGTAAAAAGAGAGCAAATGAGAGAGTGGGTGAGATGTTATCAACAAATTTTGTTGAAAATAAGAAAAAGTTTTGGAGTGAGATTAACAAGTTAAGGAAGCCTAGAGAACAAATGGATTTGTCAGTTAAAAATAGAAGAGGAGATTTATTAAATGGAGAGTTAGAGGTGTTGGGAAGATGGAGGGAATATTTTGAGGAATTGTTAAATGTTGATGAAGATAGGGAAGCTGTGATTTAGTGTATAGGGCAAGGAGGAATAACATCTTGTAGGAGTGAGGAAGAGCCAGTTGTGAGTGTGGGGGAAGTTTGTGAGGCATGGGTAGAATGAAAGGGGGTAAGGCAGCTGGGATTGATGGGATAAAGATAGAAATGTTTAAAGCAGGTGGAGGATATAGTTTTGGAGTGGTTGGTGCTATTATTTAATAAATGTATGGAAGAGGGTAAGGTACTTAGGGATTGGCAGAGAGCATGCATAGTTCCTTTGTATAAAGGCAAAGGGGGTAAAAGAGAGTTTAAAAATTATAGGGGAATAAGTCTGTTGAGTATACCTGGTAAAGTGTTTGGTAGAGTTATTATTGAAAGAATTAAGAGTAAGACGGTGAGTAGGATAGCAGAAGAACAAGGAGGCTTTAGGAAAGGTAGGGGGTGTGTAGACCAAGTGTTTGCAGTGAAACATATAGGTGAACAGTATCTAAAAAAGGGTAAAGAGGTTTTTGTGGCATTTATGGATTTGGAAAAGGCATGTGACAGGGTGGATAGGGGGGCAGTGTGGCAGATGTTGCAGGTGTATGGTATAGGAGATAGGAGATATGTAGTGAAGAGTTTTTATGAGGATGGTGAGGCTCAGGTTAGAGTATGTAGGAGAGAGGGAGATTATTTCCCAGTAAAAATAGGCCTTAGACTAGGATGTGTGATGTAACCATGGTTGTTCATTGTATTCATAGACAGGGTTATAAGAGAAGTGAATGCGAGGGTCTTGGCAAGAGGTGTGGAGCTAAAAGATAAAGAATCAAACACGAAGTGGGAGTTGTCACAGTTGCTCTTTGCTGATGACACTGTGCTTTTGCGACATTCTGAAGAGAAGTTGCAGAGGTAAAAGTGAATATAGGAAAGAGTAAGGTGATGAGGATAAAAAGATTGGGTGACGAAAGATTGGATATCAGATTACAGGGAGAGAGTATGGAGGAGGTGAATGTATTCAGGTATTTAGGAGTGGACGTGCCAGCAGATGGATCTGTGAAGGATGAGGTGAATCATAGAATTGATGAGGGGAAAAGAATGAGTGGTGCACCTAGGAGTCTTTAAAGACAAAGAACTTTGTCCAGGAAAGCTAAAAGGGGAATGTATGAGAGTATAGTTTTACCAACGCTCTTATATGGGTGTGAAGCATGGGTGATGAATGTTGCAACGAGGAGAAGCCTGGAGGCAGTGGAGATGTCATGTCTGAGGGCAATGTGTGGTGTGAATATAATGCAGAGAATTCATAGTTTGGAAATTAGACGAAGGTGTAGGATTATCTAAACTATTATCCAGAGGGCTGAGGAGGGGTTGTTGAAGTAGTTTAGACATGAAGAGAGAATGGAACAAAACAGAATGACTTTGAGAGTGTATAAATCTGTAGTGGAGGGAAGATGGGATAGGGGTCGGCCTAGGAAGGGTTGGAGGGAGGGGGTAAAGGAGGTTTTGTGTGTGAGGGGCTTGGACTTCCAGCAAGCATGCATGAGAGTATATTTGATAGGAGTGAATGGAGACAAATGGTTTTTAATATTTGACATGCTGTTGGAGTGTGAACAAAGTAACATTTATGAAGGGATTCGGGGAAACCGGCAGGCTGGACTCGAGTCCTGGAGGTGGGAAGTATTGTGTCTGCTGTCTGAGGGAGGGGTGTTAATGTTGCAGTTTTATAACTGTAGTGTAAAGAACCCCTCTGGCAAGACAGGGATGGAGTGAATGATGAAAAATTTTTTCTTTTTTTGGGCCACCCTGCATTGGCTGGAATCAGCCGATGTGTTAAAAAAATCAATGTTTATACAAATTGTAAACAACAAAGGACCCAACACTGACCCCTGTAGAACACCACTTGTGACATGCCCCAACTCAGATTTCTCCTCAATGATACAAAGTTTCTGCTGCCTATCTGTCAACCACGCCTCTACCCAGGAAAATTTCTCCTCTTATTCTGTTTGCCTTAATTTTCCTCAATAGTCTTTGATGTGGAACTCTGTGAGAAGCCTTACTGAAGTCCATGTACGCACTATCGCATTCACCCTTTATAATGGCAGTAATGAAGATAATTGCAGAGAAAGCTTTTAGTGTGACAACTTTTCTCTCTGTAAGAGCAAAATGTTACACTAAAATCTTCCTCAGTGCCTGTAACTTTTCTTCATAAATGTGGTTAAGAAAAATTAAATATTTTTTTTTTTCAGATTATCCTGATTATAGTGGACCATATTTCAACAACAACTTTGCTCTGAAGGATGAAGAGGAGCAGGCTAAAAATGGTACTAAATATGAAGAGGAAGAAGAGGAAACACACAATGAAATTGATTATTAGAATGTTTTGTTTACATTGTCAGCTGTACTAGTCTTGCAGTTGGTGGGTTGTAGGGTAAATTAATATTCTGTATAAATGTAATGTGAATATAATTTGGACATCACTGAATTATTGGGTGTAATAGCTCATCACACTCATCATTAATTTTGGTCATATGTAAAATCTTGACATATTAGGCCCTCTGAAAAATATTTGTTATGCCTGTAGTAGACCTGCTATTGAGGGATGCTTGATTTTTTTTTGTGTGTGTATATATAATATCCAGTAATGAAGGGTCAAAGCTACTTTCGAGTGATGCAGCTGGGTTCTGTGAATGGCGATCAACAAGCCAGCCACACTAGGAGGAATCTTAGAGTCCAGTATTCTTGTTTGATGTTGGGTCTTGTTCTACTCTGGACAGATAAAATGATCATAATTGTTCTGGTAGCACTGTTCAGGTGTAATGTTCGTGTACTCTGACTTTTTCAATTTACTGGTTTTCAGTGATGGATCAAGTTAGTGGGGAAATTTAGAAATTTGATGCTGCAGTGTGACTGTCTAATTGAAGATTAAATTTTTAACAAATATTATTGTAATCACAAAGATTGCAGAGGCAAAATGAGCTGATGGTACAAATATGTAGGTACACATGTACGTGAATGTATATATATAACTAATATTTTTCCTAGGCTCTTTGATTTTGGTAACTCAAAATCATTTTGACAACAATATTTTTGTTTGAGGGCATTACAGTAAGACTGGTGAGGATACAATCGTTTTGTCATAATTTAAATAATTTTTATATTCATTTACATTATGTGTCGAAAATTTTCTTTTTAATTATAGTTATATCAAGGGAGGTTTTTGATGCCAGTAAGGACTCTTGGGAAATGGACCTGCCCTTCCCTGGGTTAAACTTGATTATCTCCCATTTCCCCAGGCACTGTATGATCCATGTGGGTTTAGAGCTCCTTTATCAATGTAATAATCATTCATTAATTATTACAAATTTTAATTTTATTGGTTTAAATTTGCAAATAATTGTTTATTGACAAAACTTTGACAGTGCAAGTCATAATGAGCTATTAAGCGTAGTATTGGAGAACAGTGTATTCAGTGTGTTACTGGTACCTGAGGGCCTTGTGAAACATAATTCAGTTTGTTGAATAGTATGAAAGGTTTGGAAATATTGGAGAGAGTAAATATGTAAGATCATAAATAGGTTTTAAGTACTTATTGCACATAAATGTAAAGTGTGCTGGATTTGAGGATCTTTTTTGTGTAATAAAAGCTGTCAAATGATAACAATTGTTTATTGTGATGTTTGACATTTTAATACAACTATAATATTCACACAGTTTTAGGAAATGGCTTAAATTATGCTAAATTTAAGATCATGAGCAGATGATTTAAAGAAAATTATTGCTTCAAGGAGGGTCCCTTGCTGAGGGAAAGATGCTCTTACTCTGAGGACCTGGATCCTTCTGTCTCCTTCCTTGGAGTAAATCTAATTGCTCTCTCCTCACCTCATTTCCTCCTCCCCTTGTCTCTCTTGGGAAAGGGAATCATTGTCCATCCCAGTGTATTTAGGATTTCAGCGGTGGAGGCATTAGCGGTGTCACACCATACCCATCCTGCAAGTGGTAGTCAACCTATACCTATCCTATGGATCCTCTGATCCTGCACTGCTCTGCCCTGCTGCGCTGTATGACCTTTGTAGGTTTAGCGCTTCTTTTGATTGTAATATCCTGTGGGTGGGAGTTACCCCATACCCATCCTGTGAGTGGTATTCATCCCCATCCTGTGGGTGGTATGTACCCTATACCCATCCTGTGGGCGGTATTTACTGTATACCCATCCTGTGGGTGATATTCACCCCATATCCATCCTGTGAATGGTTGTCACTCTGTACCCATCCTGTGAGCGGTTGTCTCACTATATCTTGTTAGTGGTTGTCACTATCCCTCTCTGGGGGCGGGGCTTTATCATGGTAAAGAGGCTTTTAGTTTGAGGAATTTTACCTTTCGGTCTTCCTCAGACAACCTAATTACCCCCCATTCCCCCCATCCCATCCTCCCTATCCCTCCTTTCCCATTCCTCCCCTCTCTTTTTCCTGTTTTTAGCCTTTGGGGATCCTCCCCTCAGGCATTCTAGTTCCTAGGTTGGGGAAAGGGTATCGTTGTCTATCCTATTTCATTGAGGTTCTTGGTGGTGTACTTTGCTGTGGAATCTGAATCATCTGGGGGATGTCTTGATCCCTCTCCAGTCTCCTGGGGAAAGGCTTCTGGTGTCTTTCGGGTGACGAGTGTATCTCTGGAGGCTGCCTGTCGGATTCCACGAAGTGGTGGCTGAAAGAGGTATATGCCTTGTGGTGGGTATCCAACCACCCTTACTTTTGTCCACCAAGGTGGCTCAGTAGATGTGTGGTTACTATCCTGAATTGCTTGTTTGGTAGTATGAAGGGTGGGGTATGGTGCAGGTTTCATGCCACATCAGCACTACTGGCTGCATTGAGGTCCTCTTGGGAGAGATTTACGACCCTTTCATTTCTCCTAGGAGCTCTCTCAACATTCCCCTCTTTTTACAGAAAAAAAAGTGACCTAATCATGGAGTTGAAGACCCGTGAAACTGCTGCTCTTGAGGCCCCTTTCTGCTGCAACACCCTTTTACAACCTTACCTCATTGTCGAACGTTTATAATGTCCTGGTGCCTCCTGAAGGAAAACATTTTGTCGCCTGCTCCTGGTACTGAGGTTCTGCCCGACTCCTTTGGTACATCTGATCTCTGCATGCCTTTGATCATGCTTTTGGCTTCTCCCACTCGACGATTTTCAGATCACTCGGCTATCTCAGGATAGACTACCTCCGGTTCCACATCCAAATGACCACTACCATTAGCTGATAACACAGCTTCAGTTACCTCTCACTCTTCCCAGAAAAGATCATCATGACACTCACTCCCCTTACACTACATTTCAAAGTGCACAATGGACTAAATTTTTCACTGTAACCAACATCTCCCACTATCTTTCTGATCATAGTATCAGCAAAGCACTCCTGTGCTATGTTGGTCAAAATATTTCATTTCATGCTCTTAAGAGTGGTGCATGCATATCATGGTGCGAAATGCTGGCCAGGCTCAAAATCTTTCCTTTCTTAACTTCATAGATATTCCTGTCACAATTCGAAAATACGGCTCTCAATTCTTGCAGTGGCTATGGTTCTGCCTCATACCATTGTTCAGCGTGATTTTTGGACATGTGATGACGACATTCTGGAACAACTTGAGCTCTAAGATTTCCCAATTCTCAAAGTGGACACTTATGTACTCCCTGCCCACAGGTGGAGATGCTTTCCCTGCAATGTAGCTTCCTTAACTTTTGACTGCTGAGTTAGTCTGAGGAGTTAGACCATTTGGTCTCCTTCCTCAGACAGAACCTAATTACTCCCCAATCATCCCTTCCCTATCCCATACTCCCCATCCCTTTTCTCTTTTTTTTTCATCCTCTTCCCATCCCTCCCCAATCCCCTTCCTGTTTTCAGCCTTTGGGATTCTTTCCATTGGCACTCTGAGTTCCTAGGTAGAGGGCAGGGTACTGTGGTCCATCCCATTCCGTTGAGGTCCGTGGTGGTGGTGTAGTTTACCATGGAATCTGGATCACCTGGGGATGTCCCACTCCCTCTCTGGTCTCCCGGGGGGTGTCTTTCGGGTGACGGGTGTATCTCTGGAAGCTGCCTTTTAGATTCCTGGGAGTGGTGGCCCAAGGATGTATGCTTTATGGCAGATATCCGGCCGCCCTTTCTTTTGTCCACCTAGGTGTCCCAGTAGATGTGAGGTTGCTATCCCAGATTGTTGGTTTACTGGCATGAAGGGTAGGGCATAGCATGAGTTTCATGCCGCAGCTGCATTACTTGCGGTGCTGGGGTTTGGGGATAGAGTATACGTAGAGTATACGTGGAGAGGGTTACAGGGGTCAGTGCCCCTGTGGCTTGGTCTGAGACCAGGCCTTGTAGTGGATCAGAGTCTGATCAACCAGGCTGTTACTGCTGGCCACACACAAACTGACATATGAACCACAGCTCAGCTGGTCAGGTATAGACTAGGTGCTTGTCCAGCTGCCTTCTTGAAGACAGCCAGGTATCTATTGGTAATGCCCCTTATGTATGCTGGGAGGCAGTGAAACAATCTAGGACCCCTGACATTTATTGCGTTGTGTGTGTGTACTTGTGGCACCCCCTGCTTTTCATTGGGGGAATGTTGCATCTCCTGTCGAGTCTTTTGCTTTCATAGGGAGTGATTTTTGTGTGCAAAAATCCCTTCCTCTAGGATTTTCCAAGTGTATATTATCATGCATCTCTCTCTTGCCTGCATTCCAGGGAATACAAATCATGGGACTTCATCTGTTCCCAGTAAATTTGGTGCCATATCGTACTTAGGGGCAATGTGGTAGATGTTGCAAATCTATGGAATAGGTAGGTTACTGAAAGCAGTGAAGAGTTTTGATGAGGATAGTGAGGCTCAGGTTAGAGTATGTAGGAGAGAGGGAGATTATTTCCCAGTAAAAGTAGGCCTTTGACAAGGACATGTAATGTCACTATGGTTGTTCAATATATTTATAGATGAGGTTGTAAGAGAAGTGAATGCTCAGGTGTTTGCAAGAGGCGTGGAGTTAAAAGATAAAGAATCTAACAAAGTGGGAATTGTCACAGTTGCTCTTGCTGGCAACACTGCTTTTGTGAGATTCTGAAGAGAAGTTGCAGAGGTTGGTGGATGAGTTTGGTAGGGTATGTAAAAAAAAAACGAATATAGGAAAGAGTAAAGTGATGATAAAAAAATTAGGTGACAAAAGATTGGATATCAGATTGGAGGGAGAGAGTATGGAGGAGGTGAATGTATTCAGATATTTAGCAGTGGATGTGTCAGCATATGGGTCTATGAAAGATGAGGTGAATCATTGAATTGATGAGGGAAAAAAGGTGAGTGGTGCACTTAGGAGTCTGTAGAGATAAAGAATTTTGTTCATAGAAGCAAAGAGGGGAATGTATGAGAATATAGTGGACCCCTGACCAACGGCTGCATCGACTAATGGCAAATTCGTCTAATGGCGCTCTTTGGCGTAAACAAAAATGGCTCTACCAACGGCGAAAAACTCGTCTAACTGCTTTCATCCCGAGCGTGTCTATGCGGCCTGAGCGGGCCAAGTCACTCCAAGACTCAGTGTGGCATTGTTTACAAGCTGTTGCGGTCAATTCTACTTGTACCTGCGATATTTTTTCTATTCCAGTATTTTTAGTGCTTGTAACTGCTAAACAAGCCACCATGGGCCCCAAGAACGCTTCTAGTGCCAAGCCCGTGGTAAAAGGGGTGAGAATTACTATAGAAATGAAGCAAGAGATCATTGAAAAATATGAAAGTGGAGTGCGCATGTCCGAACTGGAAAGGTTATGTAACAAACCCCATTCAACTATCACTATAATTTTGGCGAACAGAAAGGCAATCAAGGAAGCTGTTATTGCGAAAGGTGCAAGTATGTTTTCAAAATGGAGATTGCCAATAATTGAAGAGGTGGAGAGACTGTTATTGGTATGGATAAACGAAAAACAATTAGGCGATAGTCTCTCTGTCAATATGTGAAAAGGCAAGGCAGTTGCATGATGATCTCATTAAGAAAATGCCTGAACATCAAAATGGTATAAAATACCGACAGGTTGTTAGGTAAGACACATATGCAACAGTTAGGTATCTTTATTTCGAAACGTTTCGCCTTCACAGTAGGCTTCTTCAGTCGAGTACAGAAAAGTTGATAGAAGCAGAAGAGACTTGAAGACGATGTAATCAGTCCATCACACTGATTACATCGTCTTCAAGTCTCTTCTGCTTCTATCAACTTTTCTGTACTCGACTGAAGAAGCCTACTGTGAAGGCGAAACGTTTCGAAATAAAGATACCTAACTGTTGCATATGTGTCTTACCTAACAAGAAAATGCCTCAAAATAGTTATGATATTGATGAATTTAAGGTCAGCAAAGGCTGGTTTGAGAGATTTGAGAATCTTAGTGGCATACACAGTGTGACGAGGCTGCCATTTCAGACAAAAAAGTGGCAGGACTTTGAGTACATAGAGACTGAAAACTTAAAACCAGAACAAGTGTTTAATTGTGATGAAACAGGCCTGTTTTGGAAGAAAATGCTAACAGGACCTACATTACTTAGGAGGAAAAGGCACTCCCAGGACATAAGCCTATGAAAGACAGACTGACATTAATGTTGTGTAGTAATGCTAGTGGTGATTGCAAAGTGAAGCCTTTATTGGTGTATCACTCTGAAGCTCCCAGATTGTTCAGGAAAAACAATATCGTCAAGGGTAATTTGTGTGTGCTGTGGAGATCAAACAGTAAGGCATGGGTCACTAGGGAAATGTTCATGGACTGGTTTTATGGTGTGTTTGGCCCCACTGTGAAAAATTACCTCCTGGAAAAGAAATTGTCACTCAAGTGCCTCCTGGTAATGGACAATGCTCCTGCTCGTCCTCACGACTTGCAAGAGCAAATTGCAGGGGAGTTTGGTTTCGTTAAAGTGAAGTTTTTGCCTCCTAATACAACTCCTCTCCTCCAGCCCAGGTCATTTCAAACTTCAAAACACTCTACACAAAAGCAGTGTTTCAAAAGTGCTTTGAAGTGACCTCAGACACTCAATTGACCCTAAGAGAGTTTTGGAAAGATCACTTCAATATCCTAAGTTGCATAAACCTTATAGGTAAGGCTTGGGAGGGAGTGACTTGCAGGGCTTTGAACTCTGCTTGGAGGAAACTGTGGCCACAATGTGTACAAGAGAGGGATTTTCAAGGGTTTGGGGCTAACCCTCAGGAGCCTATGCCAGTTTACCTGGAGTTTACCTGGAGAGAGTTTCGGGGGTCAACGCCCCCGCGGCCCGGTCTGTGACCAGGCCTCCTGGTGGATCAGCGCCTGATCAACCAGGCTGTTGCTGCTGGCTGCACGCAAACCAACGTACGAGCCACAGCCCGGCTGATCAGGAACTGTCTTTAGGTGCTTGTCCAGTGCCAGCTTGAAGACTGCCAGGGGTCTGTTGGTAATTGTGGAAGCTATTGTGTCATTGGTTAAGTCCATGGGGTTGGAGGTTTGTGGCGAGGATGTGGAAGAGTTGGTGCAGAATGACGATAAACTAACCACTGCAGACCTGCAAGAGCTTGATGTGCAACAGCAACAGGTCACAACTCAGGAATGTGTTTCAGAGCAGGAGGAAGGGAGACGGAAGAAGTCGCCTTCGTCAAGGATTAAGGAAATGTGTACAATGTTTACAAAGGTGCAAGCATTTATTGATGAATTTTATTCTGTCACAGCTGTTGCAAGCTTTATTGGCAACATGTACAATGACACTTGTGTCCCATTTTAGGGAAATCCTAAGGGCACTTGAGAAAGAGTTCTCTGGACAGATATTTTGTGCAACAGGGGTCCAGTGACTCTCAAGTTGGTCCTAGTGGCATTAAAAACCAATAAAGGAGGTAACCCCACCAAAGGACTTGGTACCTGAAGTTTTTATGGAAGGGGATTTCCCCAAACCATAGAAAACCTGAATATCCCCCTGCTGCTGGCACATCACTCATCAACAACTCCACAATGAAGGTAAGTGGTATTTAATTGTTTATTTTGCATGTAGCATTCGTTTCTGTGTAGGGAAATGTATATTTCATGTAAAAAGCAAATTATTTTGTTCAATACTTTTGGGTGTCTGGAACAGATTAATAATATTTCCATTATTTCTTATGGGGAAAATTAATTCGACTAAAGGCTAACTCTCTGGAACGGATTAAAGCCGTTGGTCGAGGGTCCACTGTATAGTTATACCAATGCTCTTATGAGGGTGTGAAACATGGGTGGTGAATGTTGCAACGAGGAGAAGGCTGGAGGCAGTGAAGGTGTCATGTCTGAGGGCAATGTGTCATGTGAATATAATGCAGAGAATTCGTAGTTTGGAAATTAGGAGGAGGTGCGGCATTATCAAAACTATTATTGAGAGGGTTCAGGACGGGTTGTTGAATTGGTTCGGACATATAGAAAGGGTGGAACAAAATGGAATGACTTCAAGAGTGTATAAATCTGTAGTGGAGGGAAGGTGGGGGTAGGGGTTGGCCTAGGAAAGATTGCGGGAGGGGGTAAAGGAGGTTTTGTGTGCTAAGGGCTTGGACTTCCAGCAAGTATGTGTTAGCGCATTTGATAATGAATGGAGACAAATGGTTTTAGGACTTGATGTGCTGTTGGAGTGTTAGCAAGGTAACATTTATGAAGGGATTCAGGGAAACATGCAGGCTGGAGATGGGAAGTGCAGTGTCTGCACTCTAAAGGAGGGGTGTTAAAGTTTTCAGTTTTATAACTGTAGTGTAAGTGAACCTCTGGCAAGACATTGATGGCATGAATGGTGAAAGTTTTTCTTTTTTGGGCCACCCTGCCTTGGTGGGAGACGGTTGATGTGTTAGAAAAAAAAATTGTACTTATGTGTGCTGTGAAAGTTCTTTGTTTGCTCTCCAGGTCAGCAGTTTTGCCAGCCTTGAAGGGGGCAGTTAGTGTACAGAAGTATTCTAGCCTAGAGAGAACAAGCAGTTTGAAGAGAATCATCATGAGCTTGGCATCCCTAGCTTTGAAGGTTCTCATTATCCATCCTATCATTTTCCTAGCAGATGCAGCAGATACATTGTTGTGGTCTTTGAAGGTGAGATCTTCTGGCATTATCACTCCCAGGTCCTTCACATTACTTTTTCACTCTATTGTATGGTTAGAATTTGTTGCATACCATGATACAGTTTTAATTTCCCTCAAGTTTTTCCATTTCTCTTCATTGAACTTCATATTGTTTTGAGTGACCCATTTGAAAATTTGGTTGATGTCTACTTGGAGTCTTGCGGTGTCTTCAATGGAGGTCACTGTCATGGCAGTTCGGATGTCATTCGCATAGGAAGACTCGGAGCTATGGCTTCTCTATGTCAGATATGAATTTGAGGAATAGGATGGGAGCGAGTACTGTACCTTGTGGTACAGAGATTTTCACTGTAGCTGCCTCGGACTTTACTCTGTTTGCTATTGCTCTGTGTTGCGTTTGTCAGGAAGTTATAGATCCATCTACTAACTTTTCCTGTTATTCCATTATCACGCATTTTGTGCTCTGTTACACCATGGTCACACTTGTTAAAGGCTTTTGCAAAGTCTGCATTTTGCTTATCTACAGCATCCAGGACCTTGTCATAGTGGTCCAGTAGTTGAGACAGGCAGGAGCGACCTGCTCTAAACCCATGTTGCCCTGGGTTGTGTAATTGATGGGTATCTAGGTGGTTGGCAATCTTGCTTCTTAGAACCCTTTCAAAGATTTTTACGATATGGGATGTTAGTGCTATCGGTCTGTAGTTCTTTCCAATTGCTTTACTGTCACCTTTGTAGAGTGGGGCTGTCTGTTGTTTTTAGTGAGTGTGGGATAACTCCTGTGTCCATGCTCCCTCTCCATAGAATGCTAAAGGCACAAGACAGGGGCTTGTTGCAGTTCTTGATGAACATGGAGTTCCATGAGTCTGGGCCTAGGACAGAGTGCATGGGCAAGTCATTTATTGCATTTTCAAAGTCTAGTAGTGTTAGGATAATATCAGAGATTTTTGAGATCAAATTTTGGGTCTTGTTCATAAAGAATTCATTTGGATTTGTTGTTGAACACTGAGTCGTATTGGGACTTTAGTATCTCACTCATTTCTTGGCTGTTATCTGTGTATGTCCCATTTTGCCTAAGCAGGGGCCCAGTACAGGATGTTGTTTTTTCCTTAGATTTGGCATAAGAGAAGTATTTTTTTTTCAGTTTCCTTTATAACTTTGTTCTTCCTGTGATTCTTTTCTATGCAAAGGTTTGGAACTGTGTTTAGGATATCTTCCCAGCTTGTTTCATTTAGGGCATGGTTGACTTGTCCCCTTTGTATGTTTTTGTTATTGAAGTTGAATTTTGTGAAGACACCCTCATGACTGATCACATTTTGCTGGTCAGGAGCCCTGTATATATGTGTCTATATCTCTATTATGGTGTGATATGAGTGTATTGTCTTTGATACGGTTATATTACGTATCAGATCGTTGTTGCTAGTGAAGATGAGGTCCAGCGTATTTTCTAGTCTTGTAGGCTCTAATATTTGCTAGCTTAAGGTGAATTTGGTGCAGAGATTTAATAGCTCGTGCATGTGTGAATTTTCATCAGAGTTGCCTCCTGGGGTGATCTCTTGCTAAAATATTTGCTACACTCTTCCACTGTAGGTGTCTCAGGTTGATAAATGAGCTACATGTGCAATACTTGGGTATCTTTATTGAGGAAACGTTTCGCGACACAGTGGCTTCATCAGTCCATACGAAGGAGAACACTGAAAAACAGGAGGAGTTTGAGGTAATCAGTCCCTCAGCCTTGAGTCGATGTGGTCAGTCCATCAATCTTGAAAAGAACAGGGGGTTCTCCCTGAGTCACTGCTCGATACCACTGTTGAGATGGGGTATCACCTAAGACATACCCCATAAGTTTCATGGCTTTGGCAGCCACCAGTTTGGTCTGTCTTAGGCTGATGGGGACAGTAATCCCAACATGTGGATAGTCTGTTGCTGCCTTGGCTGCATCATCTGCCGCCTCATTTCCCCCGATGCCAGCATGGCTGGGGATCCAGTTCAATGTCGATCTGTTACCCAGAACTTCTAAGGCTGTCATTATGGTCAGGATCGATGTGATGAGGTGACCATTGTCCTGTGGTTGAGGATGGGAGAGGGCATTGATTGCAGAGGTGGAATCATCATGTATGACAGGTCGGAGTCGATGTCATAGGGCATGTGACAATGCCTGCTGAATTGCCACCAGCTCAGCTTGAAGGATCGTGCAGTGGTCAGGGAGTCGCCAGCCTTGGGTGTGACCATTGTGGTACAGTCCAGCTGTTGCTCTCTTCCTGTCAGGGTCGACAGAACCATCTGTGAAATACACTGCACATGTGCCTCCCTCTGCCAGTGCCGTGATTGTCTCAGCATGATTGCTGAGGGTGTCTTGACTGCAGAGATGCTTAGAGATGGGTAGTTGCATGATGGAAACATCGGCTGGATCTGGGCACCAGGGAGGTGGTGGATGATACCCAGCCAGAGGACGGTCACAACTCTTTTCAAGGAGTAGTTGTATAGGCAGCAGCTTCCGCCCAGCAGCACAAAACGAACGAATCGAGTAGTCCGTGAAGAGAGTTGGATCTTGTGTCATGGTTGTCAATATCCATCTCCTTAGTGGGGTACCTTGCTGCCGGTGCAGAATCGTGGCTATTTTGCAGGTGTTTATGTACCTTACTTTGTCACCCAGGGAAGGAAGCTGGGAATTAGATCTGAGACATACTGTGTTGGTCCAGATGGGGGCCCCAAGCATAGTTCTTATCGCCTGGTTTTGTACGACCTCCACCCTTTGCCTGCTCTGCGGGAAGAGATGAGCTAGCGCCGGTGCACCGTAGTCAATGAGCGAGCGTATAGCTTGTATATAGTACAAGCGAAATACATCTTTGTTCGCCCCTGCGTGGTGCCTCATCATGGCTTTCATGGCGTTGAGTCTGAGTAGGGCACGGGATCTGACATATTCGGCCTGTTTCTGAAAGGTCAGCTTTTTATCAGTGTAGATTCCCAAGTATAGGTAGGAGCCTGTCCACTCAAGTTCTATATCCTGAATACGTAATATATTCACAGGATCTGGTCCTTTGAACATCATTGCAAGAGATTTCTCGGCCGAGATCTTGAGGCCTAGTTTCATGCAAGACTGCGTAATTAGGTCCAAAGCATTTTGGGCCTGTTGCTTCAAATAGCCTTTCCCATTCACTACAAGAGCAATTTCATCAGCATAGCTGAGGAGCTGTGTACCACTGTGAAAGGGAAGGCTCACAAGTTCCTGCATAAGGACGTTAAACAGGGTAGGACTGAGCACACCTTGTGGCGTGCTATTTTCCAGGATTTTACAGGAAGAGTAGTGTCCCTGAAAGCTGACACAGGCCTGCCTGTCCCTGAGGTAGGACTCTATCCAGGCCAGGAGGCATCCTTTGATTCCCTTATATTGCTAAAATTGCTGTGGGGCTAGCTAGCTCAAATGCCTTCTCAAGGTCGAGGTAGACGACGATACTAGGTTTTTTGTTACTATCAGCAATCTGGCTTAGTAGGGTGGTTATGC
The DNA here is from genome assembly GCF_038502225.1 of Cherax quadricarinatus. Lineage (NCBI taxonomy): Eukaryota > Metazoa > Arthropoda > Malacostraca > Decapoda > Parastacidae > Cherax > Cherax quadricarinatus. The sequence goes on along the minus strand of NC_091311.1, from coordinate 4,204,766 downwards.
ACTCTGCTGTACCCACTCCTTTGGTGAAGCCAAATATGTGATGATGAGGGGGTCCAAGTTTCCATAGGAGGCGGTTTAACACCATTGTCTCAGCAGTCTTGGCTAAACAGCTGGTCAGCAATATGGGTCTCATACTGCCTGGGTCCTTGGGCTTTGGAATTGGTACAATGGTAGCTTTCTTCCAAGCTGCTGGGAGTGTCCCAGTCCTCCACGACTTGTTTATGACGTCTAGTATGGCCTCCCATCCACTCTGCCCAGCCCGTGCAGTCATGGAGTAGGTAACACCATCGATGCCCAGGGCAGTGTCACCTGTGTTCTTAATGGCACGTCAGAGTTCCAAGTCCGTGAGGTCTTCATCAGCCACATCTTCCGATTCACATGCAGCTTGTATTGTTAACTGGCGTTGTGGCAGAAGATGTCTGTATATTCTGGATGTCCTGTGGGAGCTGAGTGGAGGCTCCCCCTGGAAGTGAAAAGCTCCACTAGTTTCTCAGCTTCCTGTGATGGGTTCGGGTGTGCTGGTGGCCTCAGCTTGCTCTTGCCAGTTGCTATGTTGAGCTTGCCCCATATCTCAGATAAGGTGGTGTGATGCCCGAATGTTGAGCACCACTCCAGCCATTTCTCAGTTTTTACTCTGAGAGAGATTCTGCGGGCATGCTGCACAACGGCTCTCAGAGTATTCCTGTTCTCTGCCGTAGAGTTACGCCTGTATAGCTTCCTAAAAGAGTTGATGCGGTGGTTATGCTCCCGCACCTCGTCGTTGTAGAACCACGAGTCTCTTGTGAGTGCATCCTGTGGACTTCTTTGAAACTGCGCACTTGTTCTAAAATCCATGGACTTGCCAGCTACAATAACTATTAGATTTATCCATGGTTCAGTTTAGTTAATGTGTAAGAATGGTATATAATACCGACAAGATGAAATTAAGGCACATGTGCAACATCTGGGTATCTTTATTGTAGACGTTTCGCCATCCAGTGGCTTTATCAATACAAATTCTAGGACATAACTTGAAGACAGTAGAACTATGTACAGAAGATGAGGTAATCAGTCCCTCAACCTAGGAGTAGGTGCGAAGAGCACCATAGTCGTGGTGCTCTTCGCACCAACTCCAAGGTTGAGGGACTGATTACCTCATCTTCTGTACATAGTTCTACTGTCTTCAAGTTATGTCCTAGAATTTGTATTGATAAAGCCACTGGATGGCGAAACGTCTATAATAAAGATATCCAGATGTTGCACATGTGTCTTAATTTCAGTTTAGTTAATAAACACTGATTATACACTTAATTATTATTACAAATACATTAATATAATCCTAGCCACATTTGGGCTTAGCAAATTAACTGTGGTAATTATAATCCACCACACAAATTTGTGGACCCAACACTCACTCTCTTCTGTAAAGTCACATTTAATTCACTAATCAACTGACTATATGTTTCAAAGGACCAACGGGCAATTTATGTTAAAAATAAATTACCTGCATGAATCTCATTACTGTATTCATACATAAAATTTGATTAGAAGGCAACTTAGTAGAACATGTGGGAATTTTGGATATTCTAGGTCACTGGAGAACATCCCATCCGACACCCACAATTCTTTAGTACAGTGGAACCTCGGCTTACGAATTTAATCCATTCTGTGGACTTGTTCGTATCCTGATTTGTTCGTATGCTGGGTCAATTATCCTCATTTAAATTCATTGAAATGCAATTAATTCGTTCCAGCTGAATTCCTGCTCTCAGGAGGCGTGACAAAATAACCCTAATATCAACTCTATGGCTTATTTATCTGTCACAATTCATCTAATATGGCATAATAAACAATATAAATAACATAGAAACCTGTAATAAAGTTGGTAGAATTACCGACAATATGTAAAGTAAAAGGACACAAGTGCAACTAATGTGACATTTTATTGTGGCAAGCTCTCCAGGAGCTTTATCAAGCCATTACAAACAATACATGGACACAGAGGGTATATAAAGGCTCAGAGTGAGGTGCAATAGTAGTGAGGTACCATTTCGATGTTCACTAGTGGTGGTAGTAGTAGTAGTAGTAGTAGTAGTAGTAGTAGTAGTAGTAGTAGTGACAAAAGTAATACAATATGGTAGAGTAATTAATTCGTACATGAGTAAAAGGATATAAAAGCTATTACTTGGGTAACATAAAAATAGGTTGGACAAATATGGACTGGAAAGAGGCAGCTTGTTTCAGTGTTCACTCTCTGTAATGTGCTTTGTGTAGTATAACAGGAGAGACTATGTGATGGCAGGGTTTACTGTTTTCAGGAGGATTCTTGAACATTAAAATGGTATAAAATACCGACAGGTTGTTAGGTAAGACACATATGCAACAGTTGGGTATCTTTATTATGAAACGTTTCGCCTACACAGTAGGCTTCTTCAGTCAAGTACAGAAAAGTTGATAGAAGCAGAAGATACTTGAAGACGATGTAATCAGTCCATCACCCTTAAAGTTTTGAGGTGGTCAGTCCCTCAGTCTGGAGAAGAGCATTGTTCCATAGTATGAAACAATATGTTTCATACTAGGGAACAATGCTCTTCTCCAGACTGAGGGACTGACCACCTCAAAACTTTAAGGGTGATGGACTGATTACATCATCTTCAAGTATCTTCTGCTTCTATCAACTTTTCTGTACTTGACTGAAGAAGCCTACTGTGTAGGCGAAACGTTTCATAATAAAGATACCCAACTGTTGCATATGAGTCTTACAGGAGGATTCTTGCTAAGACTTCAGAGATGGTGAAGCTGCCGTTGTTTTGTTTAATTGTATTCGAAACAGCGATCAGTGCTGATTCGAGGCACTTGTGTCTGCGGAAATTAGTTTCTTTGATCACTAATTGGGCGTCTCTGAATTTCATGAGATGATTGGTGGAATTTCGGTGTTGTACACAGGCGTTGTTCAAGTTATCGTTCCTACATGCGTAAATGTGTTCATTGAGGAGGGTGTCTAGGTTTCTTGCTGTTTCACCTACGTAAATCTCGTCACAGCCTCCACAGGATATAGCGTAAACTCCTGCATTTACTGGTTCGTGGTGCTTGGATTTTGTCCTGGTTAGATCCTTTATTGAAGTGCTAGAAGCGATGGCGACTCTGGTGTTAGCTTGTGAAAGTACTTTTGAGACGTTCAGTGCAACCTGGCTGTTGGGAAGAATTATAACTTTGTTGGGAGTGGTGTTGATGCGTGGAGAATTAATGATCTTAAGAGCTCTTTTCTTGCAGTCTTTGATGAAAAAAAAAGAAGGAAAATGTAACTCAGTGAATGTTTGGTGAATGTATGTACATTCCTCGTCAACGACCCCAACATTATCGTCACCACCGCCGACAAAGGAGGTGGAACATTAAAGTGGTATAAAATACCGACAGGTTGTTAGGTAAGACACATTGGAAATATAAACACATATGCAGTATAATGTGATCCTTTATTGACAACGTTTCACCCACACAGTGGGCTTTTACAAGTCACACACAGATCTACCTGGGGTGGAAGGTACTGGAGTATTTATAGTCATGTTCAGAATGTTGAGGTCAGGTGGAGAATGCTGCATCTGATGATCTACCGGGTGGAGTTATAGAGTCTTGGGTAGCTTGGCAGGGGTATTGGACAAGTTGTGAGTAGACCTTCTGCAGTGTTCTATGTTCTTATGTGGGATAGCGATGAAGAAGTTTCTTGGCAAGTGGTTCAGCTATGTTATAGAAGCCGTTGTTCTGGTTGAAATTGTTGGTTATAGAGATAAGCGATGATTCCAGGATTCTTCGGTATTGAGTGTTGTCTTCTGTGGCGTTAAGTCTTGAGTTTCTGTGGTTAATTAAATGGTTGTGTGAATTGCGATGTTGTACACAGGCATTCCTTGTATCGTCAGTCCTGCTTGCATATTGGTGTTCTGAAATACGTGTTTGGAGATCTCTTGATGTTTCGCCCACATATAATTTGTTGCAGTCATTACAAGGGATTATGTATACCCCTGCAGAGGATGGAGGCTTGTCCTGTCTACTACTGGTGATGTCCTTGATGGTCGTGGTTGTGGAGGTAGATACTTGGAATGATGTATTGGAAAAGATGTTAGAAACATGTTTGGCAATGGAGATGGTGGGGAGGACTATGTATCTCTTCTCGGCAGTGTCTTCTCTGGGTGTGTTGAAGATGATTAATGCCCGCCGTCTGCAGTCTCTGATGAAGTGACGAGGATAGTGGAGTTTAGAAAATACTTGTTCAATTATAGTGCATTCTTCCTCAAGGAACTCATTGCTGCAGATTCTGAGTGCACGCAGGAAGAAGCCTATAATTACACCACGTTTGGTTTTGGTGTCGTGGTGAGAGTAGAAGTGGAGAAGATCGTTTTGGTTGGTGGGTTTTCGATAGACTTTAAAACGAAGTTCGTGGTCAGCTTTGCAGAGCAGAACATCAAGGAAAGGAAGAGTGTTGTCGACTTCTTCTTCAGGTGTGAACTGGATTGAAGGCTCGACCTGGTTGAGCTTCTCTTGGAGAGCTTGAACGTTGAAGCGTTTAGGAGTTATGAGGAGAATGTCGTTAACATAACGGAGCCAGGTGACAGACGAAGGAATAATGGTGGAGAAACGTTCGGCTTCTAGATGTTCCATGTATAGGTTAGCCAGGACCGCACTGAGTGGCGAACCCATGGGTAGTCCAAAAGTCTGCTGAAAGAGGTGATTTTCGAAAGAGAAACACGTAAAGCCAACACATAGTTGAACAAGGTCGATGAAATCGCTGGCTGGAATGGGAAGATCAAGTGAATCGTCAATTTTCCTTCGCAAGAGATCGATGGCTTGTGTAGTAGGTACTTTGGTGAATAGGGAAGTCACGTCAAGGCTGGAAAGTTTCTTGTTCCTGAACAAGTAGTCACTAGTAGAGGTAAGAACGCAGATGTTGGGAGGTCAGGTCCCTCTCAAATCCAGCCGTTCTCACTAGTAGAGGTTGTCGAAGTTAATTGCAGGTCTGTACCAAGATACCCTTGTGTTGCAGTGTCTGACAGATTGAACATTAAAATGGTATAAAATACCAGAGAACGGCTGGATTTGAGAGGGACCTGACCTCCCAACATCTGCGTTCTTACTTCTACTAGTGACCTACGTCTCACCTCCTGGCGCTATATAAGGCTCCATCCTGTCACTTCAACTCCATATTGTTTCAGACTATGGAACAATGCTCTTCTCCAGACTGAGGGACTGACCACCTCAAAACTTTAAGGGTGATGGACTGATTACATCGTCTTCAAGCCTCTTCTGCTTCTTTCAACTTTTCTGTACTCGACTGAAGAAGCCTACTGTGTAGGCGAAACGTTTCGAAATAAAGATACCTAACTGTTGCATATGTGTCTTACCTAACAACAGAGCTATCAGTATGACAGCTTTCTTAACACTAATACACGCTGCCCAACGAACATTTATCCCACATAAGAAAATTAGATCGAATAGAAATGACCCAAAATGGATGAATAATAGGCTCAAATATCTTTTAGGGAAGAAGAAAGTAATTTTTAGACGTATCAAAAGATGTGAGAGTCGTCTTATAAATCAGTACATTGACATTAAGAGGGACTTTAAGAAAGGGATAAGAAAAGCTAAACGGGAATACGAAATTAAAGTTGCTAGGGATTCGAAAACTAACTCTAGACGTTTATTCCAGATGTATAGAACAAAAGTTAGGGATAAGATAGGTCCTGCTAAAAACAATTTGGGGCATCTTACTGGCAAAGAGAATGAAATGTGCTAGATTTTAAATAATTATTTTCTCTCGGTTTTTATGCAGGAAGACACTAACAATATTCCAGTAATTAATTTTTATAGTGGACCTAAAGAAGATAAATTATGTAACATCACAGTAACTAGTGAAATGGGTATGAAACAAATAGACAGACTGAAACAAAATAAATCACCGGGTCCTGATGAGTTTTTTTCAAGGGTTCTTAAGGAATGCAAAATGGAACTTTGTGAACCGTTAACTAATATTTTTAGTTTATCTCTTCAAGCAGGTGTAGTGTCTGATATGTGGAAGATGGCTAATGTAATTCCTATTTTTAAAGCAGGGGACAAGTCATTATCTTCAAATTACCGCCCAATAAGTCTAACCTCAATTGTAGGCAAATTACTAGAGTCAGTTATAGCTGAGATTATGAGAAGCCGTCTGGATAAGCATAATCTGATTAATAATACTCAGCATGGATTCACGAGAGGCCGTTCTTGTCTCACTAATTTACTAACGTTCCTCAGTAAAGCTTTTGAGGCTTTTGATCAAGACAAAGAATTTGATATTGTTTATTTAGATTTTAGTAAGGCTTTTGATAGAGTACCGCACCAAAGACTGTTAAAGAAAGTGGCAGCTCATGGCATGTCCATAAATGGGGTTAAATCCGAGTGGAAATCCATAGCAAGTGGTGTTCCACAGGGATCAGTCTTAGGCCCGTTGTTGTTTATAATATATATCAATGACCTTGATGAGGGAATTACTAGTGATATGAGTAAATTCGCTGATGACACAAAGAGAGGTAGGATAATTGATTCAAACATAGATGTCAGGGAACTTCAGGAGGATATAGACAAACTCAATTCCTGGTCAGAAAACTGGCAGATGCAGTTCAATGTAGATAAATGCAAGGTTCTGAAGCTCTGGAGTGTCCATAACCCTAGTATTTATCAGTTAAATAACGTAGAACTTACCCATACAGATTGTGAAAAAAGATTTAGGGGTTATGGTGAGCAGCAACCTTAAACCAAGACAGCAGTGCCTAAGCATACGTAACAAAGCAAACAGATTACTGGGATTTATATCTAGAAGTGTAAGCAACAGAAGTCCAGCAGTTCTTTTACTTAGCACAGTGGTGACGTGTACTTAGCTTTGAGTGGTGACGTGTACTTAGCCAGTGGTGACGTGTACTTAGCTCAGTGGTGACGTGTATTAGCTCAGTGGTGACGTGTACTTAGCTCAGTGGTGACGTGTACTTAGCTGGTGACGTGTACTTAACTCAGTGGTGACGTGTACTTAGCTCAGTGGTGACGTGTACTTAGAGTGGTGACGTGTACTTAGCTCAGTGGTGATGTGTACTTAGCCAGTGGTGACGTGTACTTAGCTCTGCGAAGACCTGTTTGCGTGCTCTCTACGAATTGAAGCAAGATGCCCTCCATCGAGAAACTTTACCAACAGCTTAAGGAAGAATTGAGGATGGCGATGATGGGGATTCGGCGACTGACCGAGGAAAACAAGAAGATTCGTAGTAGTCCTCCTGTTTTGAGTCCTCAGGTCAAGAAAGGAAACTGGTCAGTGGCTGGACAGCAGGGAACGAAGTTGACGATCAAGAAGACTAATGGAAAGGTAGAAACGATGAAGAAGGAAGAGACTGCCGTGGAAACTGTTGTGGAAACATCTAATACATTCTCAGTGCTACCCGACGAATGTGAGTCGACTACTGGGAACGTCACGACGATCGACACCAAGGAAGGTAAGAATATTGTTGTTGTTGGGGATAGCCAAGTTAGGTATATGGACAGGGCGTTCTGCTTGAAGGACAGGAGTAGGAGACAGAGAGTTTGCTTTCCTGGGGCTGGGATGGAGGATATTGTTGGCCATCCAGATGACATCATGAGAGGTAATGGGAGCAATCCTATTATCTGTCTCGGTGCTGGTGGCAACGATGTTGGCAGACGTAGGAGTGAAGACCTGATTAGCAGGTATAGGTCAGCAATAGAAATAATTAGGAGGAAGGGTGGGAACCCTGTCATATGTGGTATTTTGCCAAGGAGAGGAGTTGGAAATGAATGGTTGTCCAGGGCAATTGGTGTCAATTGCTGGCTGGACAAATACTGCAAGGAAAATGCGGTAACATTCATTGACAACTGGGACCTCTTCTATGGCAGAAATGACATGTATGCCAGGGATGGGGTTCACTTATCTAGGTCTGGGGTGGGAGCACTGGCAACTGCAGTGGAGGGAGCTGTTACGTCTTTAAACTAGGAATAGTTAGTGGTATGGGTTTTGGCGGGAAAACAGTCAAGTCGCAGTGTAGTAATATGAGTACTAGGAGAACTAGTAATAGGCAAAATGAGGTAGATATTGGAAAGCCAGTTGCACAAATTGACAAGGACAGTAATAGGTTTAGTGGAATAACAGAAAGGAGCAGGAAGGGTAAAGAGAGAGGAGGGTCTTTAAATATATATTACACAAATAGTCGCAGTGCTAGGAATAAGATGGACGAGTTGAGACTAGTTGCTAGTGCAGGTAACATTGATGTATTTGCCTTAACTGAAACGTAGTTTAATTCAAAAAGTCGGGACATGCCTGCGGAATGTCACATTCAGGGTTTTAAAGTGTTCCAAGTAGATAGAAGTGTCGCGAAGAGGGGTGGGGTGGCATTGTATGTCCGAGATCGCTTGAACTGTTGCATAAAAGCGGGTATTAAGTCTGAAGTAACACATACAGAGTCTGTTTGGATAGAATTTTCAGAGGGGCATGAAAAATTAATTTTAGGTGTGATATACCGTCCCTCAAACTTAGATAGGGACCAGGGGAGACTACTAGGGGAGGAAATTGTTAGGGCCACAAGGCACGATAATGTAGTAATTCTAGGAGACTTTAACTTTAGTCATATTGATTGGAATTTTTTGACTGGGAATTTAGAATCATACGACTTCTTAGAAGTAGTTCAGGATTGTTTTTTGAAGCAGTTTGTGATAGAACCTACAAGGGGTAATAACCTGCTTGACTTAGATCTGGCAAACAATGAATCCCTTGTTAATAATTTAGAAGTTTCAGAGGAACTGGGTGCTAGCGACCACAAATCAATTACATTTAGCATTGAATGGAAGTATGATAGTAGGGATAACTCAGTAACAGTCCCAGATTTTCGCTTAGCAGATTACGATGGGCTTAGAGAACATTTATCATCTGTTGACTGGGGTAACGAAGAGAGCTATCAATATGACAGTTTTCTGAACACTATACATGAGGCTCAAAGAACGTATATTCCGTATAAAGAAATTAGATCAAATAGAAATGACCCAAAATGGATGAATAATAGGCTGAAATATCTATTAGGGCATAAGAAAGGAATTTATAGGCGTATCAAAAGAGGTGAGTGTCATCTTATGAATCAGTTTATTGACATTAAGAGGGACATTAAAAAGGGGATAAGAAAAGCTAAAAGGGACTATGAAATTAAAGTTACTAGGGATTCTAAAACTAACCTAAAAAGCTTTTTCCAGGTATATAGAACAAAAGTCAGAGATAAGATAGGTCCCCTTAAAAATAACTATGGGCATCTTAGTGACAAAGAGAATGAAATGTGCTCGATTTTAATTAATTATTTTCTCTCGGTTTTTACGCAGGAAGACACTAATAACATTCCAGTAATTAATTTCTATAGTGGGCCAGAAGAAGATAAATTATGTAACATCACAGTCACTAGTGAAATGGTTGTGAAGCAGATAGACTGACTGAAGCAAAATAAGTCACCGGGTCCTGATGAGTTTTTTTCAAAGGTTCTTAAGGAATGCAAAATGGAAGTCTGTGAACCATTAACTAATATTTTTAATTTATCTCTTCAAAGAGGTGTAGTGTCTGATACGTGGAAGATGGCTAATGTAATTCCTATTTTTAAAACAGGGGACAAGTCGTTACCGACAAATTACCGCCCAATAAGTCTGACCTCAATTGTAGGCAAATTACTAGAGTCAATTATAGCTGAGATTATAAGAAGCCATCTCGATAAGCATAGCTTGATTAATGATACTCAGCATGGATTCACAAGAGGCCGGTCTTGTTTAACTAATTTATTAACTTTCTTCAGTAAAGCTTTTGAGGCTGTTGACCACGATAAAGAATTTGATATTATTTACTTAGATTTTAGTAAGGCTTTTGATAGAGTTCCGCACCAAAGACTGTTAAAGAAAGTGGCAGCTCATGGCATTGGGGGAAAAGTGCTCTCGTGGATCGAGTCATGGCTCACTGACAGGAAGCAGAGAGTGTCCATAAATGGGGTTGAATCCGAGTGGGGATCTGTAACAAGTGGGCCCGTTGTTGTTTATAATATATATCAATGATCTTGATGAGGGTGCTACTAGTGATATGAGCAAATTCGCCGATGACACAAAGATAGGTAGGATAATTGATTCAAACGTAGATGTTAGGGAACTTCAGGAGGATTTAGACAAACTCTACTCTTGGTCAGAAAAGTGGCAGATGCAGTTCAATGTAGATAAATGCAAGGTTCTGAAGCTCGGAAGTGTCCATAACCCTAGCACTTATAAGTTAAATAATGTAGAACTTAGCCATACAGATTGCGAAAAGGACTTGGGGGTTATGGTGGGCAGCAACCTTAAACCAAGACAGCAATGCCTAAGCGTACAACCGACAGGTTGTTAGGTAAGACACATATGCAACAGTTAGGTATCTTTATTTCGAAACGTTTCGCCTACACAGTAGGCTTCTTCAGTCGAGTACAGAAAAGTTGATAGAAGCAGAAGATACTTGAAGACGATGTAATCAGTCCATCGCGCGCGGAGCAAAAAAAAATTCGAAAATATATGAAAACTGAGTTATTGTTACCAAAAAATAGCTGAACTTTCTGGCTACACGCTGGTATAATTATTATCCTTGTACGATGTTTCTAAAAGGAATTACAGCCATTTATAACAGGCGTGGTGACAGCGCTGACGCAACATGTTGCGTGAGAATTATTATTATTATAATCAAGGGGGAAGCGCTAAACCCGGAGGATTATACAGCGCCTGGGGGGGGATGTGGAAGGCATTCAGGCTTAATTCGGGGAACTGGAGCACAGATCCAATTCCCTAAATCAAGAGCCCCTCACCAACATCAAGGAACCTTCCTTGAGGGGTTTGCGTAAGAAGCGCTGACTCAGCTTTGTTGACGTTTTTGTTACGTTTTTCCCCGTGTTATTTTTATCGTTTTCGTACATCTTTATGTCTAATATAATACAAATTCACCATCTGAGATCATGCCAGAGTGGGCGGAGCTAATGTGATCAAGGAACCAATCGGGAACACCTGGGAATAGTGCACAAAATGGCCGACACCTCCAGCCAACAAAATATTCCATACCCACGCTAATATCAATTATAAGGCTTATTTATCTATCATAATTGATCTATTATGATATAATGCAATATAATAATAGCATATAAACATAAAAAGTACACCTCAAAAAAAAATATATAGCATAATATGACGCCCCAAGGAATAAATTTCTATCGATATTTCCCCTGAAGGTGAAGAGAGGGTCCGCCCTCTCTCATCAGTGATGAGAGAAAACGGATTTACAATGATTAACTGTAATAAACACTCGTAGGCCGTGGAAAAAGTGTAAACTAAAGCGAATTTTTCGGGGAAAAAATTGTTCCCGGGCAGCGGGGGTGCCGCGCGCTGCGGCCTGTATCTCGAAAGTAACTTATTTACCTATTTAGGGGAACAGCAGCTTTATTTATGATTGAATTGACTTTATTTCTCACAACAAACATGGGAGAATGAATGTTTTACGGGGTAGCGTTCGTGTTTCCGAACTATCCAAAATATTTTTAGATTTATGTGGACAACAAGGCCGACATCTTCCAATATATCAAAAAAGTTATGAAACTTTATTTTTTTTTAGCAAGAAGATAAGGTTTATTTTAGAATTCTCATCGATAAGTGTTGGAATTAGAGTTGTTCTATCAGCAGCAAGTGTCAAAACCACTTGTCCAAGTACCACTGACAAACTGTGCCCTGCCAAATGCAATTTTTCGTAAATTTTGCATATTTCATTTCCTTTTTGGCCGATATGATTGAAACTTCAGCACAGCATACTCGATATAACCTTCTAATAGTACACCAAAAATGAACGTAATCGGTCCATAAAAAAAAAGGTCGTTAAAATTCTGACCATATCTCCCCTTCTTGAGATAAATCCAAGTAATCTGTTGGCCTTGTTGCGCACACTAAGGCACTGCTGTCTTGGCTTTAGATTTCTGCTTACCATGACTCCCAAGTCTTTTTCACATTCTGTATGACCAAGCTCTACTTCACCTAGATTATAGCTTCGAGGGTTATTTTCATTACCAAGGGCAAGTACCTTGCACTTATCCACATTAAACTTCATCTGCCATTTTTCAGACCAAGACATTAATTTGTTCAAATCGTCCTGGAGTTCATTGATATCCTCCTCAGAGTGAATTATACGGCCTATCTTTGTATCATCAGCAAACTTACTCATGTCACTAGTAATCCCTTCATCAAGATCATTAATGTAAATTATGAACAAGAGAGGGCCTAAAACTGATCCTTGTGGAACGCCACTAGTGACTAATCCCCATTCAGATTTCACTCCATTAATGGTAACTCTCTGCTTTCTATTGGTTAGCCATGCCTCAATCCATGCTAGAACTTTACCTCCTATACCATGAGCTGCCACTTTTCTTAAGAGTCTCATGTGAGGTACTCTGTCGAAGGCTTTACTAAAATCCAAATAAACAATATCATATTCCTTATCACTGTCAACTGCCTCAAATGTTCTATTGAAGAACGTCAGTAAGTTTGTCAGGCAGGAACGACCTCTCGTGAATCCATGCTGAGATTCATTTATCAAGTTATGCTCTTCAAGGTGACTTCTGAAAATGTCAGCTATAATTGATTCTAATAACTTGCCCACTATAGATGTCAGGCTTATTGGATGGTAATTTGAATGAGTGGACTTATCCCCTGATTTTAATATAGGAACCACATTAGCCATCTTCCACAACTCTGGCACAACACTGGTGAGGATGGACGCATTGAATACACTCGTTAATGGCTGACTAAGCTCCATCTTGCATTCCTTAAGTACCCTTGAAAACAACTCATCGGGTCCCGGGGACTTATTTTGTTTCAGTTTGTCTATCTGTTTAATAACCATTGTCCCTCGTGACAGTAATATTAGTTAACTTAAATTCATCAGGAACTAAATAATTGTTAATTACTGGAATCTCATTTACATCTTCCTGTGTAAAAACTGACAAAAAATAGTCATTAAATAAGGAACACATTTCCAGTTCATTATCCGTCAGCTGTCCATTCCCAGATTTCAGAGGTCCTACTTTTTCCTTCACCTTCGTCCTATACACTTGAAAGAACCCCTTTGGATTAGTCTTTGATTCATTAGCAACTCTAATTTCATAGTCACGTTTAGCCTTTCTAATCGCCTTTTTTACTTCTCTTTTAAGCTGAACATATTGGTCAGTAAGGTTAACCTCTCCTCTTCTGATGCGCCTATAAATTCCCCTTTTCTCCCCTAATAGATGCTTTAGCCTCCTGTTAACCCATTTGGGATCGTTATTATTAGACCTAATTTCTCTCTGGGGAATGTATATACTCTGGGCACTGTGTACATTATTAAGAAAAGAATCATAAAAGCAGATCCCTTCATATTCATAAGTATGATTATCGTCAATAAAATCATTAGCTAGATAACCCCCAATCAATATTAGACAGATGTTCCCTAAGTCCATT
>NC_091311.1:3846458-3858958 GCF_038502225.1 Cherax quadricarinatus | reverse complement strand
TTGCTGACGACATGACTTACGTAATCTCCCACCCTAATCTTGCCACCCTCAAAACCATTGTTAACAAGGAGCTGCTCAAAATATTGACTTGGATGACAGCCAATAAACTTACACTTAACACTGGCAAAACGTACTGTATTATGTTTGGTAGCAGAGCAGGTGTTGCGCAACTTAACATTAAGATCGACAACACTCTAACTGCCAGACATAATGAGGGCAAATTCCTTGGTCTATATCTCGACAACAACCTAAATTTCAGCACCCATATCCAACACATAACAAAAAAAGTATCCAAAACGGTTGGGATCCTCTCCAAGATAAGATACTACATACTGCAAACTGCCCTTCTCACACTAGACCATTCACTTATATATCCATACCTCACCTATGCTATCTGTGCTTGGGGTTCAACTGCAGCAACACACCTAAAGCCAATAATAACCCAACAAAAAGCCGCAGTAAGAATAATCACTAAATCCCATCCCTGGCAACACCCCCCCCCCCCCCCACTCTTCATGGATCTAAACTTACTCCCTGTTCAGAACATCCACACTTACTACTGTGCAATCTATATCTACAGGACCTTAAATTCCAATATTAACCTTGACCTAAAATGTTTTCTTGATAGTTGTGACAGGATCCACAGGCATAACACCAGACACAAACATCTCTATGACATTCCCCGTGTTCGACTAAACCTTTACAAAAATTCAATGTATTTCAAATGACCTAAAATCTGGAACACCCTACCTGAAAACTCTAGAACTGCAGACACATTCATCACTTTCAAAACTACAGTTAGAAAACATCTTATCTCCCTGATCCACCCTAACAACTAACTACATGATAACCACCTGGTGGTTCAAAATTACACTCACTCACCCACTGACTATAAACCCAGAAATACTAATCTTAATCTTAAAATAATAAATCCTAACTAGTCATAAGTCTGCCTATGATACTCAAATATAGACACCTTGTATTGTGCCAAAACAAAAGCATTCACATTGCTAAACTCACAAATTATGATGTAGTCACTTAGCCTTAATACTATAATCTGTAAGAGTTTAATGTTAAAAATTAATCTAAGTCTGCTCGAAATGCCTAGCCATGCTAGGTGTCCTAGTGGCCCCCTCTGTGATTAGTATTTTATAACATGTAAACCACAAAATACCCAAAACCTGTAAACCCCACTTTGTAACCATTATAGAGAATAAACTTGAATTGAATTGAGTTGAAAAAAAGTTTTTGCCTCCTCATACCACTCCTCTCCTGCAGCCCATGGACCAACAGGTCATTGCAAACTTCAAGAAACTGTACACAAAAGCTATGTTTCAAAAGTGCTTTGTAGTCACCACAGAAACTCAACTGACTCTAAAAGAGTTTTGGATGGATCACTTTAATATCCTCAATTGTATAAACCTTATAGGCACAGCTTGAGAGGGAGTGACTAAGAGGACCTTGAACTCTGCTTGGAAGAAACTGTGGCCAGAATGTGTAGACAAAAGGGATTTTGAAGGATTTGAGGCTAACCCTGAGAAGCCTATGCCAGTTGAGGAATCCATTATGGCATTGGGGAAGTTCTTGGGGTTGGAGGTTAGTGGGGAGGATGTGGAAGAGTTGGTGGAGGAGGACAATGAAAAACTAACCACTGATGAGCTGCTAGATCATCTTCAACAGCAAGAGGCCAGACCTGAGGAAACTGCTTCTGAGGAGGGGATAGAGAAATTGAAAAAGTTGCTACTTCAAAGATTAAGGAAATGTGTGCAATGTGGCTTAAAGTGCAAACCTTTTTTGATGACAATCACCCTAACACAGCTATTGCAAGCTGTGCTGGTGACTATTACACTGACAATGTGGTGAAACACTTTAGGAATGTCATAAAGGAACGAGTGGTACAGGCCTCTATGGACAGATACGTTGTGTGACAGAAGTCCAGTGACTCTCAAGCTGGTCCTAGTGGCATTAAAAGAAGAAGGGAAGTAACCCTGGAAAAGGACTTGCTACCTCAAGTCCTAATGGAAGGGGATTCCCCTTCTAAACACTAACACCATCCACACTCTCCCCTCCTCCCATCCCATCAATCATCACCAGATCTTCATTAACCCTTTGACTGTCGCAACCCCCAATCCTGAGGTGTCTCCTGGTGTCGCAAAATTTAAAAAAAAACAAAAACAAATTATTTTTTCTTATGAAATGATAGAGAATCTTTTCCCGATTGTAATGACACCAAAAACACGAAATTTGATGGAAAACTGACGGAATTATGCTCTCGCGAAGTTAGTGACCTCAGCGATGTTTACAAATCGGCGATTTCGCCCACTATGAGCCCTATTTTCGGCTAATTCCCTTGTTCGAGTCGTCCAAATTCATAGCTATTTCTTTAGAACTCCATTTTTTCTATCGATTGAGTACAAGAAACTGCCCATTTACCGATTTCAACTACCTAATAATGTGGTCAGAAATTTGCAATTTGGCCAATTTCACAAAAACTAAAAAATATGACAGTTTCAAAATAGGGTCCAAAATGAACAATGCAGACATTCCTGGCTCTAAAATAAAATTTTCTGTTCATCAGTCACGTCTCCAGGCCCCTCTGATATTACTCTTGCTTTCTATTTTGAATTTTTATTCAAACAAAAAATAGAAGACTACTATTATGCAGACTACTGCAATACTGTAATAATTGTATAAATAACATCAACCCATTCATGACTGCATATTAGAATGGCTAGTTGGACATTTATTGGACAATGGCATCATTTGTTTACTTTTGAACATTGGCAAAAATCAAACATTTCCCCTACTTTGAGCTCCATTTCTAGGTTCTTTTTATAGTAAAATCAATCAAAATCACCTCCATTTCTATAACATGTTATCCATTCTATCAAATGAGACCAAGAAAACGAGAATACAACCATAAATACTATACGAAAATAGACCACAAATTCGGCATTTTAATTAAAAAAAACGGTCGGAGTTTTTTTTTTCTCATTATGCACTGCGTGCTCCAGGATTTTTTTTATATGGTGCACACTGACCACACAGACCCATTCTCTCACATGTGGGCCTACCAGCTTTCTCCTGCTTGATTTGAAGCCGCTAGAATTTATGAGTATATATACGTCAAACACGGTACCTCGTAAGACGTATATATACGGCCGCGACAGTCAAAGGGTTAAAGGTAAGTGTCAATTATTCTATTGTTATTATTCTATTGTTATTGTAATTATTCTATTGCATTAAACTTAATATTTCATGTGGTAAAATTTTTTTTTTTCATACTTTTGGGTGTCTTGCATGGATTAATTTGATTTCCATTATTTCTTATGGGGAAAATTTATTCGCTTTTCGATATTTTCGGTATTCGATGAGCTCTCTGGAACGGATTAATATCGAATACCGGGGGTCCACTGTACATTCTTCCAGTCAACCAAATTATTAGCTAGTTTGCTAGTATGTTTTCCATTTTATCAATTGAGCACAAGAAACTGCCCAATCAACTGTTTCAACTACCCAATAAAGTTATCAGAAATTGGTAATTTGGCTAATGTCACAAATTTAAAAATTTTTTTTTATTATCACACTGGCCGATTCCCACCAAGGCAGGGTGGCCAGAAAAGGAAAAAACTTTCACCATCATTCACTCCATCACTGTCTTGCCAGAAGGGTGCTTTACACTACAGTTTTTAAACTGCAACGTTAACACCCCTCCTTCAAAGTGCAGGCACTGTACTTCCCATCTCCAGGACTCAAGTCCGCCCTGCCGGTTTCCCTGAACCCCTTCATAAATGTTACTTTGCTCACACTCCAACAGCATGTCAAGTATTAAAAACCATTTGTCTCCATTCACTCCATTCACTCTTATTCCAATTTCAAGATAGGGTCCAGAATAAACAATGCAGGCATTCCTGGCAGTAAAATAACATTTCCTCTGTTCATTAGTTACATTCCCAGGCTTCATACACGAATTCCATTTTGACTTTTTATTCACACAAAAAAATAGATGATTTACTCTTATGAAATACAGGAAGGCCCCACTTTATGGCGTTTCGCCTTGTGGTGTTCCGCTAATACAGACATTTCAAATTATGACCAAAACTCGCTATACAGCTACCCCCTCCTGACTCTAATATGGTTACTGTGTGCCACCCATTTTGTTTACATTCTCCATGAGCATATTTCTACACTATGTCTGGAAACTATACAAAATTTCAAGCGTTTTAAAGTTATTGCATATTTTAAATGTACTCTGATAATTATGTATACTTATGTGTACTTGTAGCTAAATAAACTTGCACACTGTGCTGGAGTGCAGATATGTATTAAAATCACTGTGTGTCCCCCTAGTCTTGATGCCATAGTAATAATATTAATACTAATACAGGTCCTCCATCACAAATTCAGCATCATTGGGACCTGTAGTGTGTCGGATTACTGAGTTTGCCGGATTACAGAGTGGTTTGGTTAGAATACACTTAATAAAATTAACCAACTTGACTTACACAAAGTTCATTGAACATCGGAAAAATCGAACATTTCTGCTACCTTGAGCTCAATTTCAAGGTGCTTTTCATCATGAAAGCAATCAAAATCATATCTATTTCTGCAATATATCTTCTATCAAATGAGACCAAAAAAAACGAGAATACAGCCATAAAAACCGTACTAAAATATACAGTGGACCCCCGGTTAACGATATTTTTTCAATCCAGAAGTATGTTCAGGTGCCAGTACTGACCGAATTTGTTCCCATAAGGAATACTGTGAAGTAGATTAGTCCATTTCAGACCCCCAAACATACACGTACAAACGCACTTACATAAATACACTTACATAATTGGTCGCATTCGGAGGTGATCGTTATGCGGGGGTCCACTGTACTGCAAAGAGGCGGCTAATGGGTGAGAAGTGAACTCCCATATTTATCATCCACTTTTTTTATTTTTAGTGTACGTTAAGAAGCATCTTTCCATCACACATTGCCCAAGTTTCAAAAAGATAGCCCAACAATCAACTGAGAGAAAAAAACAAAATTTAACAAAAATCATATAGTATGGCAAGCACAAGCCAGGTACTGAAAATAAATTACTTTGTCTGACTGTTTTTTGGGTTATCCTAGGTTCTCTATACATATGCTGCTATGTATGATAATCTATGTAACTGTATTTGTGTATACCTGAATAAACTTACTTACTTACTTACTGCTATTTTGTCGACTGAGTACAAGAAACAGCCCATTCACCTATTTTGACTACCCAATAAAGTGGTCAGAAATTGGTAATTTGGCCAGTTTCACACAAATTTCAACAGATGCCAATTTCAAAATAGGGTCAAGAATAAACAGTGCAGAAATTCCTGGTACTAAAATAACATTTTCTCTGTTTATTAGTCATGGCTCCAGGCCCCTCTTATATTACTTTTGCTGACCATTTAGAATTTTTATTAACACAAAAAATAGAAGATTTACTGTTATGCAGATTACTGCATTATTATAATAATTGTATAAATAATGTCAACCCATTCTTGACTGCATATTGGAATTTGGACTGACAGGCGCACACATATTAGACAGTGATGTTATTTGTTTACTCTAGAATATCGCTAAAGAATAAAACATTTTCGCTACTGTCAGTGTAATTTCAAGGTCTTTTCTGTCATGAAAGCAATCAAAATCATATCTATTTCTGTAAAATATCTTCCATTCTATCAAATGAGACCAAAAAAAACGAGAATACAACCATAAAAACTATACGAAAATATACCACTATGGGGTCACTAATGGCTGAGAAGTGAACTCCATTATTTATGGTCTTATTTCTTTCATTTTTGGTGTACGTTAAGAATCATCTTTTCATCATACATTGCCCAAGTTTCATTAAGATAGCCCAACAAACAACTGAGAGAAATAATAATAATAATAATAATAATAATAATAATAATAATCTTTATTTACTACATATACATGTACAAGGTATACAGGCCTAACTGATATCAATGACATACTACTATACAGAAAGCCACAACTTGTTATGCTAAGCAGTTCAGGCAAATTAGGTCAGTGTCCCATGATAAGACCCACACCAGTCCACTAACTCCCAGGTACCCATTTACTGATGGGTGAATATGGTGTAAAGAAACATGCCCAGTGTCTCTACCCTGGCTGGGAATTGAATATTTACCAAAAATCATATATGGCTAGCCCAAGCCACATACAGTGGACCCTCAACCAATGGCTTTAATCTGTTCCAGAGAGCTAGCCTTTAGTCAAATTAGCCGTTAGTCGAATTAATTTTCCCCATAAGAAATAATGGAAATAGAATTATTTTGTTCCAGACACCCAAAAGTATTAACCCCTTGGCTGTCGAAACCCCAAATCCTGAAATTTCTCCTGGTGTCGAAAAATACTAAAAAAAAAAAAAAAATTACTTTTTCTTATGAAAATGTTAAGATTATTTTTCTGATTGTTTTAGTCCAAAAAAAGAAAGTTTTTGCCATCAGTACTTACTGAGATATAGAGGCGTGAAGTTGGCAGAAAATGAGCCACATATGGCAACATTGGCGACTGCTGCTCACCCCGTAAGTAAACTTTGGTTTACTTGTATTCGAAGGTTTCTTTTTATTCACCATTTTATTTTTTCACATAACTTATGTGGCCTGTGAGTCCAAAGTAAGGTGCAATGTACATATATACACTCGTCGTATACAACACAAAAAGCGTACAAACGTAATTATCAATATATTGTTTACAAAACTGGTTTACACAAACAAACAATACAAAAAACTGTTTATTACTATTGTTTTATAATATATATACAAATGTACAGTCACTGGACATGTTCCTAGAAGTTCTGCAGCTTTTGGAACTCTCTGAAACATGGTTTCATACACAATGGTGTTTTACACTCCTTAGACATAAAACGAGCGTGTCTGCATTTTTGTGGGCCTTTTTTTTTTTTATGTGCAAAGACAAAACACCTCGTTTGAGCAGTTTTCTTCAAAGTATTAGCAGGCAGTTGTGTTACATAGTTTTTTTTTATTTTTATTATCACACTAGCCGATTCCCACCAAGGCAGGGTGGCCCGAAAAAGAAAAACTTTCACCATCATTCACTCCATCACTGTCTTGCCAGAAGGGTGCTTTACACTACAGTTTTTAAACTGCAACATTAACACCCCTCCTTCAGAGTGCAGGCACTGTACTTCCCATCTCCAGGACTCAAGTCCGGCCTGCCGGTTTCCCTGAATCCCTTCATAAATGTTACTTTGCTCACACTCCAACAGCACGTCAAGTATTAAAAACCATTTGTCTCCATTCACTCCTATCAAACACGCTCACGCATGCCTGCTGGAAGTCCAAGCCCCTCGCACACAAAACCTCCTTTACCCCCTCCCTCCAACCTTTCCTAGGCCGACCCCTACCCCGCCTTCCTTCCACTACAGACTGATACACTCTTGAAGTCATTCTGTTTCACTCCATTCTCTCTACATGTCTGAACCACCTCAACAACCCTTCCTCAGCCCTCTGGACAACAGTTTTGGTAATCCCGCACCTCCTCCTAACTTCCAAACTACGAATTCTCTGCATTATATTCACACCACACATTGCCCTCAGACATGACATCTCCACTGCCTCCAGCCTTCTCCTCGCTGCAACATTCATCACCCACGCTTCACACCCATATAAGAGCGTTGGTAAAACTATACTCTCATACATTCCCCTCTTTGCCTCCAAGGACAAAGTTCTTTGTCTCCACAGACTCCTAAGTGCACCACTCACTCTTTTTCCCTCATCAATTCTATGATTCACCTCATCTTTCATAGACTCATCCGCTGACACGTCCACTCCCAAATATCTGAATACGTTCACCTCCTCCATACCCTCTCCCTCCAATCTGATATCCAATCTTTCATCACCTAATCTTTTTGTTATCCTCATAACCTTACTCTTTCCTGTATTCACCTTTAATTTTCTTCTTTTGCACACCCTACCAAATTCATCCACCAATCTCTGCAAGTTCTCTTCAGAATCTCCCAAGAGCACAGTGTCATCAGCAAAGAGCAGCTGTGACAACTCCCACTTTGTGTGTGATTCTTTATCTTTTAACTCCACGCCTCTTGCCAAGACCCTTGCATTTACTTCTCTTACAACCCCATCTATAAATATATTAAACAACCACGGTGACATCACACATCCTTGTCTAAGGCCTACTTTTACTGGGAAAAAATTTCCCTCTTTCCTACATACTCTAACTTGAGCCTCATTATCCTCATAAAAACTCTTCACTGCTTTCAGTAACCTACCTCCTACACCATACACTTGCAACATCTGCCACATTGCCCCCCTATCCACCCTGTCATACGCCTTTTCCAAATCCATAAATGCCACAAAGACCTCTTTAGCCTTATCTAAATACTGTTCACTTATATGTTTCACTGTAAATACCTGGTCCACACACCCCCTACCTTTCCTAAAGCCTCCTTGTTCATCTGCTATCCTATTCTCCATCTTACTCTTAATTCTTTCAATTATAACTCTACCATACACTTTACCAGGTATACTCAACAGACTTATCCCCCTATAATTTTTGCACTCTCTTTTATCCCCTTTGCCTTTATACAAAGGAACTATGCATGCTCTCTGCCAATCCCTAGGTACCTTACCCTCTTCCATACATTTATTAAATAATTGCACCAACCACTCCAAAACTATATCCCCACCTGCTTTTAACATTTCTATCTTTATCCCATCAATCCCAGCTGCCTTACCCCCTTTCATTTTACCTACTGCCTCACGAACTTCCCCCACACTCACAACTGGCTCTTCCTCACTCCTACAAGATGTTATTCCTCCTTGCCCTATACACGAAATCACAGCTTCCCTATCTTCATCAACATTTAACAATTCCTCAAAATATTCCCTCCATCTTCCCAATACCTCTAACTCTCCATTTAATAACTCTCCTCTCCTATTTTTAACTGACAAATCCATTTGTTCTCTAGGCTTTCTTAATTTGTTAATCTCACTCCAAAACTTTTTCTTACATAGTTATCCTAGGTAAATGGTCATGTATCATCCTTCCTTCCTTCCTACCTTCCTGCATTCCTCTCCTACCTTCCTTCCTTCGTCTTTCCTTCCTTCCTTACTTTTTTCCTTTCTTCCTTTCATCTCGTCCTTCCTTCCTTCCCTTCTTCCTTCCTTCCTTCTGGTTTCCATAATATATATACACATATAGAGTAACTAGATACTTTCACATAACTGCTATTATCTTCATTCAGCAAGCTTGTCTTGTGTGTGTGTGGCTTCTAATTGTTCTGATTCAGTGTCAGCAGCTGTCAAAATGACACCTTGTCTCATTACTCATTCCCCCTACTGCCTGTCAATACAATGGGGTCGGATGCTCGCTTCCCCTCCATCCTATCGAATTATCTTTCTCTCGTTCTCTCTCTTTCTCCTTCATTCTTCATTCTCCTTCATTCTTCTGGTATCCTGGGCATTGCTTTTCGTCACAAATGGATTAACTTAGTGGGATGGATTGTAAAGGACCTGCCGAGTATGGACCAACAGGCCTGCTGCAGTGATCCTCCTTTCTTATGTTCTTAAATTGATCTTCACTGACACTTCCATCTGTGTCAGAGCAACACTTGGGAAGAGCAGAGTCCCAGATTTGCCAGGGAGTCACATATTTCTTACCGCTAGGCATGCTGAACAAGGACTACTGAAATGGCATTCCCACAATGCATCACTGGCTCTCCAGTTTTTTTTATATGGTGCACACTGACCATGGAGACCCATTCTCTCACATGTGGGCCTACCAGCATTCTCCTGCTTGATTTGAAGCCGCTACAATTTATGCATATCAATACATCAAACATGGTGGCTAGTAAAACGTATATATACGACCGAAACAGTCAAAGGGTTAAACAAAAAAATTTTTTACATGAAATATACATTTCCCTACACAGAAACAAATGGTACATGCAAAATCAACAATAATTAACCCTTTGACTGTTTCCGACGTATAAATACGTCTTACGAGCCAATGTTTCTGACGTATTTATACGCATAAATTCTAGCAGCTTCAAATCAAGCAGGAGAAAGCTGCTAGGCCCACATGTAAGAGAATGGGTCTCCATGGTCAGTGTGCACCATATAAAAAAAATCGGGGAGCCAGTGGTGCATTGTGGGAATGCCATTTCAGTTGTCATTTTTCAGCATGTCTAGTGGTAAGAAATATGTGATTCCCCAGCAAATCTGGGACTCTTCTCTTCCCAAGTGATGCTCTAACACAGATGGAAGTGTCAGTGAAGATCAATTTCATGATTTGGAGGAGTTTGAGACCAAAAGCAATGGAGGAGGAGGAGGGGGAGGAGGGGAGGAAGAGGAGGAGGAGGAGGAGGAGGAGGGAAGGAAGAGGAGGAGGAGGAGGAGGAGGAGGAGGAGGAGAAGAAGAGGAGGAGGAGGAGGAAGAAGAAGATGTAATAATATTGTTCCCTTGAAGCAAGAAAAAAAAAAGTCCACCCCATGACAGTGACAAGATAAGGGGAGATAACATCTGATAAGAGCTGACTTTGATGAGCGTAAAGGAGGGTAATATTACATGACCATCGCCTCCCTTTGTTTTTGCTGGTACACAAACATTTCTGTCTGTCTATTTGTCTGTCTGTCAAGCTCCCTGTCTGTCCATCTAGCTCTCTGTCTCAGAGAGAGCCACAAGACTGTGTCATCACGTTTACTCACATCTTCAAGCAGAGTATAGCACTTTGTCTGGATTTCTTGGGTTATCCTAGGTAATTTACACTATGTATACTTGTATTTATGTGTACCTGTGAGACAGAGATAGGCAGACAGAAAGAGAGACAGATTGAAAGATATAGAATGAGGGAGAAAGATAATTAGATAGAATGGAGGAGGGGAAGCAGCATCCGACCCCATTGTTTTGACAGGGGTAGGGGTAGTGACTAATGAGACAATATGTCACTTTGACAGCTGCCGACTTCTGACTCAAAACAATTATAAGCAGCACACTCGCACACAAGACAAGGAGGAGGAGAAGGAGGAGGAGGAGGAGGAGGAGGAGGAGAAGGAGGAGAAGGAGGAGAAGGAGGAGAAGGAGGAGAAGGAGGAGAAGGAGGAGAAGGAGGAGGAGAAGAAGGAGAAGAAGGAGAAGAAGGAGAAGAAGGAGAAGAAGGAGAAGAAGGAGAAGGAGAAGAAGAAGGAGAAGAAGAAGAAGAAGAAGAAGAAGAAGAAGAAGAAGAAGAAGAAGAAGAAGAAGAAGAAGAATTGTTTGTTTGTTTGTTTGTTTGTTTGTTTGTTTTTGTAAACAAGTTTTGTAAACAATATATTGATAATTATGTTTGTGTGCTTATTGTGTTGTATACAACGAGTGTATATATATACATTGCACCTTACTTTGGTCTCATAGGCCACATAAGTTATGTGAAAAAATAAAATAGTGAAAAAAACAACAAACCTTCAAATACAAGTAAACTAAAGTTTACCAGGTGAGCGGCAGTCGCCGCTGTTGCCATACGCGGCTCATTTTCTGCAAACTTCACGGCTCTATATCTCGGTAAGTACCGATGGCAAAAATTTTTTTTTTGGACTAAAACACTCAGAAAAATAATCTTAACATTTTCATAAGAAAAAATAATTTTTTTTTTTTTGAATATTTGGCGACATAGAATGACAGTTTCAGAGAGGGGCCTGAAACAGTCAAAGGGTTAAATGCCACTTACCTTCATTGTGGAGTTGTTGATGAGTGATGAGCCAGGAGCAGGGGAGATTCAGGTGTTCTATTGTTTGGAAGGGGAATACCCTTCCATAAAGACTTCAGGTACCAAGTCCTTTGCTGGGGTTACCTCCCTTCTTGGTTTTTTAATGCCACTAGGACCAGCTTGAGAGTCACTGGACCCCTGCCAGACAAAATATCTGTCCAGAGAGCTCCGTTTCTCACGTGCCCTTAGGATTTCCCTAAAATGGGACACAAGTGTCATTGTACATGTTGCCAATACGACTTGCAACAGCTGTGACATAATAAAATTCATCCATATATGCTTGCACCTTTGTAAACATTGTACACATTTCCTTAACCCTTGACGAAGGCAACTTCCTCCGTCTCTCTTCCTCCTGCTCTGAAGCACATTCCTGAGCAGTGATCTGTTGCTGTTGCACCTCAAGTTCTTGTAGCTCTGCAGTGGTTAGTTCTTGAGTGTCGTTCTGCACCAACTCTTCCATATCCTCGCCACAAACCTCCAACCCCATGGACTTCCCCAATGACACAATAGATTCTACAACTGGCATAGGCTCCTGAGGGTTAGTCCCAAACCCTTCAAAATCCCTCTCTTCTACACATTGTGGTCACAATTTTTTCCAAGCAGAGTTCAAAGTCCTGCGAGTCACTCCCTCCCAAGCCTTACCTATAAGGTTTATGCAAATGAGGATACTGAAGTGATCTTTCCAAAACTCTCTTAGGGTCAATTCAGTGTCTGAGGTCACTT
>NC_091311.1:3723958-3841458 GCF_038502225.1 Cherax quadricarinatus | reverse complement strand
GTTTATCAGAGTGAGCTGAGCTCATGGCGTAGATCTACGGTTTGGACACTCACCGTAAAGCCGTAGATCTACGGGACGGACCCTGAAAGGGTTAATGCCGCCATTGGTTAAGGGTCCATTGTACTAGAAATAAGCCACTTTGTCTGACTTTTTCTTGGGTTATCCTAGGTTCTCTACACATATGCTGCTATGTGTGATAATCTATGTAGAGAAAATAGCTTTTTTGTTTCAGTTTTATGGTGCAGTACGAGTGTATATCATAGTTACTCCTGTGCTATACTCCGTTTTCTCTAATATAAGCCCCCTAGACAGGGATAGGAGAATGGTACAGTGGAACCTTGACTTTCGATTGTCCCAACGTACGAGCTTTTTTAAGATATGAGCCGTTGATCGGTCGATTTTTTGCTCAGAGTTACGAGCCAACATTTGAGTTATGAGCCAGCTCCCCCCCCACTTCCCCCTCAATCCAAAACCTGGACACCCCTCTTGTTTATCTATGATTTCATGCTTTAATTCCATCGAAATCATCCTCTTTTTCTTCTCAGCACTATCCTTTACACTTACTTTCTTAGGACCTATGGTTAGAAAAGCAAAATTTGGCCAAATGACTATCAAAAATGTAAGCAAAGCAGGAGAAAACTGTTCCCACAGCTAGGTAAACAGTGCACTGAGTTGGCTTCGTTCTGAAGCTCTCGTTATTATAATAATGTATTATTATTATTAATTTAGGGAACTGAAGCTCTATAGTTATTGTAATAATTATTATTATAATTATTATTATTGATAATAATTTAGGGAACTGAAGCCCCTCACCAGCATCAAGGTTCCTTGACGCTGGTGAGCGGCTCTTGATCTAAGGAATTGGATAAGCCACAGCTGCAGCTGCAGCAAGCAGCAACAAGGCTGCTCCTGTACCTTGCCGTCCCCTAGGCCTATCCGAACTCCAGTGATGGCCTAATTGCAAGTACTGCTGCAACAACATGCAAGGAACCTATAGTGACATGAAAACTGATGGTGATGACAATGAAATGGACTAAATGTGACAAAAGAGGGACCGGCATTCAAGTACCAGACCTGCTGCCAGACGTGAACCAGACATGAGACGTTTTCCACTACAATTAAATAACTGACCTCCATATCAACTACACCAGTATTCAACGGGAAGACAACATGGCAGAAAACCTGATCAACAAAACTCCAAGGAAATGACAGGTCTGTAGGATTTTTTTCCTCAGTGCCAAACGAGGGAAAGAATTGAGCATTTAAACATGGCTGACAGGCATCCAAACACCAGCTACTGCCAGAAGTACAACTAGCGAAGTGAAATTCTCATCTTTACTGACGTTCATCTGTACTGACAGTAGCATCATATCTGTACCACCATCATATCACCTGTATACCAGTGTTAACGAGAGGGAAACACAGGAGACATCGTCAAATCAACAGTACAAAACTCCAAGGTTATAGGTCGGTTATCCCTCAGTGACAGTCGTGGGAAAGAAGTGATTAGTTAAACAGTCAAGGTTGATGTTTTAGTAGCTGACCTATATTCAGCTGACCAGTGTACAGTGAGAGAATCATAGCAGAAAACACCAAATATATCTATAAACTCAAGGAAAGTCAGGTTGTAGGTGGCGTTTACTTCTCTCAGTGTTTTAAAAATGGCTGCGTCAGACCAGGTCAGGCAGTCAACACCACACAACCCCCAATAAATGGAATTGAGGGGGATTTGGAAGGATAAACCATTGATTAAACCTTTCTGGTCTACCAGAATGGAAAGGAGTTAGAAGTTAATAGGTGAAACCAGACTGTGAAGTGAGGCGGGAAGGGGAGTGTGTAATAAGGGATTAACTGAAAGGGGTGTGTGAAGTTAAAGGAAAAGTGAGCAGTGAAGAGGGTTTTGAAGAAGAAAATTTACTAGTAATTCAGTGGTGATTGCTAAAGCAGATACTAGGATGTACTAGGTGATTGGAAAAGAGAAATAAATATTATTGTACATGAGTAAAAGAGCGAAGAGTGAAAATTGCAGGCATTAGCGGGGTACAGGCTGCCATAATTATATTTATCTTTCTTCTTCAATTCCATGAAGAAAGAAATCAGTCATGGGGGCTGGAAAAGGTGAATGGAGTAACAGCGCCCTGGACAGTAAAAGCCCAACAGTTGCCATCCTACCAGAAAAGTAAATGCTACTATCACCGCAAGGTATGGCAACACCGCATACCCAAACAAAAACAGTGGCACACAGCTCTTATTGTAGGGCTCTTAAGTGGTGATATCCAAATTAATCCAGGACCTCAAACTATTGTGCAGAGGCAAAACAGACAGATAAATGACAGTGATACTGACAGTCTAGTAGCTAGGAATGATAACCTCAACTCCATATGTAATGCATACATAGGTCAATGTGAGACAATACAGCCATTATTATCTCAAACACTACCAAACAGGTGCATACACTGTACTAAAGTATGCATGAAAAATGGAAAAGGCACCTTATGTAAAATGTGTAAGGGGTGGGTACATGATGGATGTATGTACAATTATAGTAATGGTGCCAGAAATCACTTTGTGTGTAACAAATACACTTTGGCACAGTTGCCCTTTAGCAATGATGACATTGATTTACCTAATTTTAATACATATGACCCATTGCCATATATTGATGATTATAATTGTTTTATGAAAACAGGCCTTCACTTTATTCATGTCAATGCAAGATCACTTCTTCCTAAATTGGCAGAGATTAGGATTCTAGCTAACAAAATTATGGCGGCAGTTATAACCAACTCTGAATCCTGGTTGGATGATACGGTGACTGACGACGAGGTCAAAATAGAAGGTTACAATATAAAACGCTTAGATAGGAACAGAAAGGGTGATGGAGTATGTGCCTACAATAGAAATGACTTAGCTTACAACCCAAGACCTGATTTAAATAACAATAAACTGGAGATTCTATGGTTTGAAGTGCTGCTTCCCAAGACCAAACCTATCTTAGTAGGAACTAGTTACTGCCAGACAGGATACTGCAGCACTAAATGAATTCCAAAGGGTAAGGAACAGAGTGCAGAGACTTATAAAAGGAGCAAAGGCAAAGCACTATTGCTCAAAAATTGAAGAGTACAGTATAAGCATAACCCCAGAAAGCTCTGGCAACAACTAAAACAGTTGGGGTATAGCCATAAGCCAGTAGATAGGTCTAACATAGTACTCACTGTCAATAATGAGGTATGCCACGAAACATCTAAGGTGGCAAATTGCTTTAATTCCTTCTACACATCTGTTGCATCAACACTAGTAAGTAAACTACCAGCTGCATCAAATACCTTTAACACAGACTCTGATAAGTTTCAAACATACTATACCAATAAAGGGGTAACCCCAAACAGTTGTAAACTAGTAAGTGTATCTCATGACTTTATTCAAAAAGAATTAAGCAGGTTAAACGCAACTAAGAGCACTGGCCCAGATAACATCCCGTTTAAGTTCCTAAAAGATGGTGCTTCTGAACTGTCAATCCCTATTGCTCACATAATAAATCTATCAAGCACCACTAATACCGTACCGGATGGGTTCAAGGAGGCTAGAGTTACTCCTATCTTCAAGAAAAATAGTAGGTCTGATGTAAGCAACTACAGTGGACCCCCGGTTAACGATTTTAATCCGTGCAAGAGGGGTAATTGTTATGCGAAATAATCGCTATGTGAATGAATTTTCCCCATAAGAAATACAGTGGACCCCCGCATAACGATTACCTCCAAATGTGACCAATTATGTAAGTGTATTTATGTAAGTGCATTTGTACGTGTATGTTTGGGGGTCTGAAATGGACTAATCTACTTCACAATATTTCTTATGGGAACAAATTCGGTCAGTACTGGCACCTGAACATACTTCTGGAGTGAAAAAATATCGTTAACCGGGGGTCCACTGTAATGGAAATCAAATTAATCCGTGCAAGACACCCAAAAGTATGAAAAAAAAAATTTTACCACATGAAATATACATTTTCCCACACACAAAGAGAAGGATACATGCACAATAGTAGAGTAGTACATGCACAGTATATATTGTGCATGTACTAGTCTACTAAATGAAGAATAAATGACACTTACCTTTATTGAAGATGCAGCAATGACTGATGAGACACTGTGTCCTGGGAGTGCCTTTTCCTCCTGAGTACTGTAGGTCCTGTTTGGCATTTTCTTCCAGAACAGGCCTTATCACACTGTGTATGCCACTACGATTCTTAAATCTCTCAAACCAACCTTTGCTGGCTTTAAATTCACCAATATGAGCACTAGTTCCAGGCATTTTTCCCTGTTCACCTGGGTGTTAGTCGACTTGTGTGGGTTGCATCCTGGGAGACAAGATTAAGGACCCCAATGGAAATAAGTTAGACAGTCTTCGATGACACTGACTTTTTTGGGTTATCCTGGGTGGCAAATCCTCTGGGGTTAATTGTTTCTTGGTATTCTCAATAAGCCACACCAACAACGGTGCTACAGCAGCAGCAGCAGCTGACAGTGCAGCAGCAGCAGCAGCTGTACCACCAATAGTAGCGATGGTTGATTGGGGTTTATTATACAACCTGGCCAGCTCGGAGACATGCACTCCACTTTCATACTTATCAATGATCTTTTTCTTCATCTCTATTGTAATTCTCACCCTTATTGCTGTAGGGTTGGCACTAGAAGCTTTCTTGGGGCCCATGGTCACTTATTTTCCAGAAAAAGCACCGAAAACACTGTAATAATACGAAATATTCCGATTGTATGCTTGGATGTTACCGCGGAGGCTGGCTGGTAAACAATGCCACCGGCGGAACATGTGAGCGCGTCTCGGACGAAAATCGGTAAGCGGGTTTTTAAGCGGTATGTGAGGCAAAATTTTTGCAATTAAAGTAAGCGGTATGCGAAATAATCGCTATGTGATGCCATCGTTATGCGGGGGTC
Organism: Cherax quadricarinatus; assembly: GCF_038502225.1. Taxonomy (NCBI): domain Eukaryota; kingdom Metazoa; phylum Arthropoda; class Malacostraca; order Decapoda; family Parastacidae; genus Cherax; species Cherax quadricarinatus. The sequence continues at coordinate 3,836,503 of NC_091311.1, read as the reverse complement.
CACTGTATAGGCCTGTTAGTATACTCAGTATAATATCCAAAATTCTAGAGAGGGCGGTGTACTCTCAAGTAGTTAAGTACCTTAATGACAACAACATTCTCCATAGCTATCAATCGGGCTTTAGAAGATCTTACTCAACCAACACCTCCCTAATTAATCTGATGGATTACCTGAGAACTGAAATGTCAAAGGGGAACCTCATAGGTATGGTAACCTTAGACCTGCAAAAGGCCTTCAATACTGTCAACCACAATATATTATGTAAGAAACTTCAAGCTATCGGTATAGGTTCTGTAGCCTGGTTTAAGTCCTACCTTAGCAACAGGAGTTAAATTGTCAAAATCAACAAAACGGAATCAGAACCCCTGCCAATAGCATGTGGAGTTCCCAAAGGTAGTATTCTGGGTCCCTTATTATTCTTATGTTATGTCAATGACATGCCTATCAGTGTCAAGTGCAAACTCCTACTGTATGCAGATGACAGTGCTCTGTTAGTGTCAGGTAAAGACCCACAAGATATAGCTAATGTTTTAACACTGGAACTGGAGTCCTTCAGCAAATGGTTAGTAGACAACAAACTATCATTACACCTCGGGAAAAACTGAAGCCATTCTCTTTGGCACGAAACATAAACTGAGAAGGGTAAATAATTTTCATGTCCAGTGTAATGGGGAGCCCATCACTTTGGTTTCCTCAGTAAAATATCTGGGAATCCCCTTTGACCCATGCATATCAGGAGAATTAATAGGGAACAGTGTAGTAAAGAAAGCGAATGCCAGACTGAAGTTCCTGTATAGACAAGCACAGTGTCTACCTACTGAGGCTCGCAGGACCCTATGTCAAGCCCTTATACAATGCCATATGGATTACGCTTGCTCTTCATGGTACTCTGCCTTGACAAAAAAAACTGAAAGATAGACTGCAAATCACCCAGAACAATATCGTAAGATTCATCCTGGGGCTGGGACCAAGAGAGTATGTAGGCCAGAATGAATTACAGCAGTTGGATATACTGCAAATCACCCAGAACAAAATCGTAAGATTCATCCTGGGGCTGGGACCAAGAGAGCATGTAGGCCAGAATGAATTACAGCAGTTGGATATGCTGAATGTTGAAGACAGAGTAAAACAACTGAAGCTAAATCATGTTTATAAAATTGCTCACAATCAGTGTCCAGAATATCTTGCTGTCAATTTTGTCAAGGTTGGGAACCAAAGCAATCATAATACTAGGGGGAGAGAGCACAACTTTGTAGTACCCACAGTCATTGGCCAGGCTTCAAACACCTTTTATTGTACAGAAATAAAGGAATGGAACAGACTGCCCACACATGTCAAAGCCAGTCATAGCATGAACCATTTCAAGAAGAGTGCCAAAAGGTGTCTGATGAATGTAGCTACAGAAAGGGAGGGGAATGATTTTCTATTTTTTAGCTAACATACGTGTAAATTTTACCTTATTCCTAGTAATGACCCTCGTATTGTAGATAGTCTTTTTAGTATGATAATAAGATGTTATCTTCATTATAGAATAATAAGAAAATATTATAACCTTCATATTATAATAATAAGGTAAAAGGACCCCAATGGAAATAAGTCACTCTGTCTGACTTTTTTGGGTTATCCCAGGTTCTCTACACATATGCTGCTATGTATGATAATTCTATGGAACTGTATTTGTGTATACCTGAATAAACTTACTTACTTAACATACTCTAGTTCTTTAAATTAATAATAATAATAATAATAATAATAATAATAATAATAATAATAATAATAATAATAATAATAATAATAAAAATAATAATAAAAATACATAATAATTATAATAATAATAGAGCTTCAGTTTCTTAAATTACCAATAAAAATAAATATAATTATAATTATTATTACAATTACGTACGTATTATGTACATAATACATATGCGTGTTTGATAGGAGTGAATGGAGACAAATGGTTTTTAATACTTGATGTGCTGTTGGAGTGTGAGCAAAGTAACATTTATGAAGGGGTTCAGGGAAACCGGCAGGCCGGACTTGAGTCCTGGAGATGGGAAGTACAATGCCTGCACTCTGAAGGAGGGGTGTTAATGTTGCAGTTTAAAAACTGTAGTGTAAAGCACCCTTCTGGCAAGACAGTGATGGAGTGAATGATGGTGAAATTTTTTCTTTTTCGGGCCACCCTGCCTTGGTGGGAATCGGCCAGTGTGATAATAAAAAAATAAACATATGTAATAATAATTATGAATGCTGCCACTAGTTAGCCAGCTGAATTCAAAACATCCGCTAAGCAGTACACATGTTTACATCACTGTAGGAGCAGTTTTCTCCTGCTTTGCTTACATTTTTGACAGTCATTTGGCCAAATTTCACTTTTCTAACCATTGGTCCTAAGAAAATAAGTGCAATGGACAGTGCTGAGAAGAAAAAGATGATGATTTCCATGGAATTAAAACATGAAATCATAGATAAACATAAGCAAGGTGCACAAGTTGTTCATTTAGCCAGACAATACCAGCAAAGTACATCTACTATATGTACGATACTAAAGCAGCAGGAGTCGATAAAGGCAACAGCGCCAGCCAAGGGCGTTACAATAATGTCTAAGCTACGGACCTTTGTACAAGTAAATTGAGTTACGAGCTAGCTCCTGGAACAGATTAAACTTGTAAGTCAAGGTTCCACTGTACGTGTATCCCACATCCTCTTCATATCTCAGTCGAACTGTTCGGTATTATGCTAAATATTATTCATTCTGGAGTATTTAACATGTTTTTACGTTATTTATATTGTTTATTATGTTTATTATTCCCCTGCATCACGAGACTGAGCTCATGGCAACCAACAGTGGCTTCAAAGCCACCTTATCTTTAATGGATAATGTACTGTGTAGGTGCTTTACACAACAAGAAGCTAGGGCTAAAAGTAGGCAAGTTAGAACAATAAATGGAGAAAAAGAAATTGGAATGACTTATGCAGTACCAGCAGGTTGGTGTGGTGACCCTGGAAATTTTAAATTATGCTAGCCAACATTAGTGCCGAATAACTGATGGAACCGAATGTCTGATTGCCAAATTTGTGATGGGAGACCTGTACGTAACAATAATAATCACTTTTGGGCATATTAAATGTCTTATTTTATGTTAATATAGACATTTTCATTAATCCATTCATGATGTTTTCTTCAAAATTATAAAAGAAACATATTACATAGCATATAAACATGATACATACACCCACAGTATAATAAATTTCACATGTATATGAGGTGTGGTAGTTGGGTGGAGGGAAAAAATTACATTTTCTCTGGTCCAGCACCAGAGAAAATGTGTATCAATCTGCCTTTGACCCAGTCACTCCCCTTAACACATTCAGCTTTGTTTACAATTCTTGGCATGACTTCTTCTCATCACTTCTCCTTTCATTTATGATGGCATCTAAAGGTCGTTGTCAGAAATGATTAAACTCAGTGATCAAAATATCGACTTGGATGACAGCCAATAAACTTACGCTTAACGCTGACAAAACCTACTACATTATGTTTGGTAGCAGAGTAGGAGATGCGCAAATTAACATTAAGATCGACAACACTCTAATTGCCAGGCATAATGAGGGCAAATTCCTAGGCCTATACCTCGACAACAACCTGAACTTCAGCACCCATATCCAACACATAACCAAAAAAGTATCCAAAACGGTTGGGATCCTCTCCAAGATATGATACTACGTGCTGCAAACTGCCCTTCTCACACTATACCATTCACTTATATATCCATACCTCACCTATGCTATCTGTGCTTGGGGTTCAACTGCAGCAACAAACCTAAAGCCAATAATAACCCAACAAAAAGCCGCAGTAAGAATAATCACTAAATCCCATCCCTGGCAACACACCCCTCCACTCTTCATAGATCTAAACTTACTCCCTGTTCAGTACATCCACACTTACTACTGTGCAATCTACATCTACAGGACCTTAAATTCCAATAATAACCTTGACCTAAAACGCTTTCTTGATAGTTGTGACAGAACCCACAGGCACAACACCAGACACAAACATCTCTATGACATTCCCCGTGTCCGACTAAACCTTTACAAAAATTCAGTGTATGTCAAAGGCCCTAAAATCTGGAACACCCTACCTGAAAATTCTAAAACTGCAGACACATTCATCACCTTCAAAACTACCATCAGAAAACATCTTATCTCCCTGATACACCCCATCAACTAACTACACGAATACCACCTGGTGGTTCACACTTACACTCACTCACCCATTTGACCATAAACAGAAATATCAATCTCAATCTCAAAATAATGAATCTTAACTAGTCATAAGTTGGCCTGTGATACTCCAATACTGAAACTATGTATAGTGCCAAAACAAAAGCATTCACATTGCTAAACTCACAAACTAGTATTTAGTCACTTAGCCATAATACCAACTTACCTCATAATTTTGTAATATTTTAAACTTAAGATTTAATCAAAGTCTGCCCGAAATGCCTAGCCATGCTAGGTGTTCTAGTGGTACACTCTGTAATTATTTTACTACATGTAAACCACACAATAACCAAATTCTGTAAACTCAGCATTGTAATCCTTATAGAGAATAAACTTTGAATTTGAATTGAATTTGAACAAGGTATGTCAAAGGTAATATCACCCTGAGCCACTTTAAATATCGTATATTACGTTAGGAATGGGAGCCAGTGGGCTTCCTGGCTACCTACACCTGACTTCCTACAAATAAATACTACTCACTTCTCAGCCTACATTAGGACTATAAATATTTTAAGGTACATAAGAACATAAGAAAGAAGGAACACTGCAGCAGGCCTACTGGCCTATGCGAGGCAGGTCCAATTCTCCCACCGGCTTAAGCCAATGCCTTGACCTAGTCAGGTCAGTCATGTCACTTAAGAGAGGAGCACGGCATCGGACCTAGCAACACAAGCTAGTCAGGTCCAACTCACATCCACTCACACCCACTCATGTAGTTATCCAACCTATTTTTAAAACTACACGACGTCTTAGCTTCTATGACAGTACTCGGGAGTTTGTTCCACTCATCCACAACTCTATTACCAAACCAGTGCTTTCCTATATCCTCCCTGAATCTGAATTTTTTGTCGATCTTGGCCGAAAAAATTCGGTATTGATTACGTGTTTTTGGCGCATGTCATACTTCGCGCCCCGCGCGGCCAGCTTCCCGTTCTTTAGTTCCAACCAATCACAAGCCTTCCCTGAGTCTCTTCAGCTAAGTACAGTTCGCTTCTGCCGCCTTCCCATTGGTTGAGAGATCAAAATATAAACACTGGCGGCTTGGCTTCGAACACACACGCATTTTTCCCTCCACCCTTACTAATCTACTCTTGGATTATACATTCTACAATGTCGGTAAGTACTGATTGTTGTGTTTAGTGCTTACATGAATAGTTTAGGCATATTTTGATATATACCTAAAGTCCGTGTGAAGCATAATATGAGTGTAGCATGCAGTTGAAAAAAGTGCAAGCATTTTAGTCCGAATTCTTTCGGTCTTGCGCGAGTTTCCGGGAATGTCCAATTATAGTCAAATAAATATTTATAAAAAATTTTCAATTGCATATATGAACTCTGTAGTGGTCTGGATTTATACAGGAGGTTTCTATTGTCCTTCCAGTTCCATGAGAGGCTGTTTTATGTGGAGCAGTCGACCAGCAGGTCGAGGTATGTCTGCGTTTCTGAAGACAGTGACTCGGAACCAGAGGTAGACGAACCAGAATTGCTGGATAGTGGTGATGAATACTTGCCACTGGATGCACAGGATGCAGAGATGTCAAGTGATGATGAGGAGGAAGAAAGGAAAGAAAGGCCAGCCAAAAAGCAGAAAGTAATGAGGAAAAAGAGAACTTTTAGGATTGAGGAATACCCGGATGAGGAAGAGTTCCATGAGAATATTGCTCTTCAAGTTTCATCTGAGTGGACCGTAGATGACATTGAAAATGATCCTTTGCCGGCATATGAACATGAAAAGCCTCTTGCAATTAGGTCTCCATATGAGTATTTTCATATGTTTGTTACTCCAGCCATGATAGATAACATAGCATATCAAACAAATTTGTATGCAAGGCAAAAAGACGTAAATAGTACTTTTTCAACAGATTCTGAAGAGATCTTAAGGTTCATAGGTATTTTGTTGTTCATGGGTATTGCTCCACTACCATCCCTCGAAGACTATTGGAAAGCTGCTTTTAGGATCCACAGGTTGTAGATAGCATGGCGTCTAAGAGGTTTAGGTACCTTAGAAGTCATATTCATTTCAATGACAACACAAAAAAGGATAATGACAGATTCTACAAAGTAAGGCCTCTTTACACTGAACTAACTAATGCTTGCTTGAAAATTCCAGCTACACCCAAGCAATCTATTGATGAAGTCATGGTTGGTTTCAAGGGTAAAACTGCTGGAAACCTAAGGCAGTACATCAAAACAAAACCAGATAAGTGGGGTTTCAAACTTTTTTGTCGTGCAAGTCAAGATGGACTCATACATGATATACTCATGTATCAAGGCACAACAACTTTTGACACACATCCCATACAGCTGCCACAGGAAGAATCTAAACTTCCAATAAGTACAAAGATTGTTCTGGTACTTGCACAAACTATGAACAAGACAAACACATCAGCAATCTATGCTGACAATTTCTTTTCAAGTATACCTTTGGTCAAGCTACTAAGAGATAAGTATAACTGCAGATACACTGGAACAGTACGTGACAATAGATGTGGTAAGCCACATCTGGTGCCTATCAAACAAATGGAAAGGAACAGTGTGGTCAGGGGCAATTTTTGCTTCAACAACAATGATGGTGTCCTTGTTGTAAGATGGAAGGACACCAAAGCTGTGACTTTAGTGACAACTGATATTGGGGTCGAGCCTCTGAGTCTTGTTGACAGATATAACAGGGTTACAAAGAGGAAAGACCAAATATCGTGCCCTGCAGTCATCAAGAACTATAATGCAAACATGGGAGGTATTGACAAAAGCAACATGTTGGTGCATCTCTACAAAACACCAATGAAATCAAAACGTTGGTACATGCGGCTATTTGCCTATATTCTTGATCTTGCTGTTGTGAATGCATGGCTGCTTTATTGCCGTGATTCTCGAGCAATAAAGCAAAAGTGTATGCAACTGAAGTATTTCAGGAATTGTATCTCTGAAATTGCAAGGTCTAAAGGACAAAACCTTAGAGGCAGCATCCTAAGAACAACTCCAAGACCTTCACCAACTAATTCACCATGTACTTCCAATGGTGTTGGCATAGTGAAACCTGGGAGGGGAAAACGTACAGAAATGCCTGATGACAGTGTTAGGAAAGACATTAGTCTAATGCACTTCCCAATGGCAGGGCAAAGGCCGTTTACTTGCAAGTATTGCAGCAACTCGAAGAAAACGGTAACATCGTCATTCGTGTGTAGTGTATGCAAAGTAAATCTGTGCATAAAGACTGATAGAAATTGTTTCTCAGACTTCCATCTTGCCATTTAGCAATATAGAATCATTGGTCTTCCAAATGAATCTCAGGAATATAGGGATTGAAACTTGCATCACTTTGCAATTTGGCATTGTTGATATTTGCTTCCTTTTTATATTTTTGTAACAATTAAAAAATGTTTTGATACAAGTTCCATTTATGTTTTTTATATTGTCTGTTTGTATATTAAATTTAAAAAATTGTTTTGGTGTGTTTTATTAACAATTGCAAGTTTGCAACATAAAATTTTTTAATCCCTTTGTCGGGAGCAGCCTAATATTTTCGGTCTTCGGAGATTGGCAATTGCTCGAAAACTAACCATCAGAAATCAATTTATATGGGATCAGTGACCTTGTACGTATTGAGTTACTCTATCCACCATAGGGAGTTCAGTTCGAATTTCAAATTTTCGGACCCCTTGCGCGATGAAGGGTTAAAACCATTGCTGCGAGTCCTGTCTTGGCTCGATATTTTTACGTTATTTACATCCCCTTTATTAATTCTTGTTTTCCATTTACACACCTCATTCATATCCTCCCTAATTCTATGCCTCTCTAGAGAGTGCAGATTCAGGGCCCTCAGTCTATCCTCATAGGGAAGATTTCTGACATGGGATCATCCTCCTTCGTACATTTTCCAGTGCTTTATATCCATTCTGTAATACGGTGACCAAAACTGTGCAGCATAATCTAAATGAGGCCTAACTAAAGATATATAGAGTTAAAGAACAACCTGAGGACTTCTATTATTTATACTTCTTGATATGAAGCCAAGGATTCTGTTAGCTTTACTTCGAACACTTATACTCTGTTGTCTTGGTTTCAGAATACAGTGGACCCCCGCCATACAATGGCATCACGTTACGTTAAATCCGCTATACGATACATTTTAACGCAAAAATTTTGCCTCGCCTCACGATAAAAAACTCACCAAATGTGATTCCTCCCAAACCTGTCCGTTGAGGCTGAGTGTCTCAGCTGCCCGGTCGTCATTGTTTACAAGCCAGGGTGGCCAGTTGCATGCACACATTCGATACATTTTGTATTATTCCATTGTTTATAGTGCTTGTAGCTGTTAAATAAGCTGCCATGGGCCCAAAGAAAGCTTCTAGTGCCAACCCTGTGGTAAAAAGGGTGAGAAATACTATCGTACCACAGTCAGGTGTTGCTGCACCAGTCACCTGCTGCTGCACCACCGTCAGCTGTTGCTGCACCATGGTCAGCTGCTGCTGCACCACAGTCAGGTGTTGCTGAACCATGGTCAGCTGCTGCTGCACCACCGCCAGGTGTTGCTGCACCACAGTCAGGTGTTGCTGCACAAGTCACCTGCTGCTGCACCACCATCAGCTGTTGCTAAACCATGGTCAGCTGCTGCTGCACCACAATCAGCTGTTGCTGAACCATGGTCAGCTGCTGCTGCATCACAGTCTGCTGCTGCACCACAGTCAACTGCTGCTGCACCACAGTCAGCTGTTGCTGAACCACAGTCAGCTGCTGCTGCACCATGGTCAGCTGCTGCTGCACCACTGTCAGCTGCTGCTGCACCACCATCAGCTGTTTCTGACCAACATGACTCGTCCCAAACCTGTCCGTCCAGGCTGAGTGTCTCAGCTGCCCTGCGGTCATTGTTTACAAGCCAGAGTGGCCGGTTGCATGCATACATTCGATACATTTTGTATTATTCCATTGTTTATAGTGCTTGTAACTGCTAAGTCACCATGGGCCCAAAGAAAGCTTCTAGTGCCAACCCTGTGGTAAAAAGGGTGAGAAATACTATTGTACCACAGTCAGCTGCTGCTGCACCACAGTCAGCTGTTGCTGGACCAGTCAGCTGTTGCTGCACCATGGTCAGCTGTTGCTGGACCAGTCAGCTGTTGCTGAACCAGTCAGCTGTTGCTGCACCACAATCAGCTGCTGCTGCACCACAGTCAGCTGCTGCTGCACCACCATCAGCTGTTGCTGCACCAGTCAGCTGTTGCTGCACCACAGTCAGCTGTTGCTGCACCACCATTAGCTGCTGCTGTGCCACTGTCAGCTGCTGCTGCACCATCAGCTGTTGCTGCACCACAGTCAGCTATTGCTGCACCACCATCAGCTGTATTACTCGAAGATATGGAGAGTGTGTTGTTGGTGTGGCTTAACGTGAAACAATTACCGAGAAACGATTAACCCCAGAAGGCTAGCCACCTAGGATAGCCCAAGAAAGCCTGTGCATCATCGAAGACTGTCTAACTTATTTCCATTGTGGACCTTAATCTTGTTCTCCAGGATGTGACCCCCAATAGTTGACTAACACCCAGGTGAACAGGAAAAAATGCCTGGAACTAGTGCTCATATTTGTGAATTTAAGGCCCAGCATAGGTTGGTTTGAGAGATTTAAGAATTGTAGTGGCATATACAGTGTGATAAGGCATGGCGAAGCTGAAAAATTCCAACCCCAACAAGTGTTCAATTGTGACGAAACAAGCCTGTTCTGGAAGAAAATGCCAAACAGGACCTACATTACTCAGGAGGAAAAGGCACTCCCAGTACACAAGCCTATGAAAGATAGACTAACTCTCATGTTTTGTTGTAATGCTAGTGGGGATTGCAAAGTGAAGTCTTGACTGGTGTATCACTCTGAAAATCCCAGAGTGTTCAAGAAAAACAGTGTCTCATCACTCATCAATACTCTTCAATAAAGGTAAGTGTCATTTTAACATTTATTTATGTAGTTATTGTGCATGTCTTATTGTTTTCTTTGTAGGGAAATGTATATTTCATGAATTTTTTTTTTTTTAATACTTTTGGCTGTCTGGAACGGATTAATTGGATTTCCATTATTTCTTATGGGGAAAATTAACTCGGCTAACGATAATTTCGGTTAACGATGAGCTCTCAGGAATGGATTAATATCGTTAGGCGAGGGTCTACTGTACTACTAACCAGAACTCCTAAATCCTTTTTGCAATCTGTAATATTAAGATCTACATTATTTAGTTTATATGTGGAATGGTTATTTTCCTGTCTAACATTTAGAACTTTGCATTTGTCTATATTAAATTCCATCTGCCATTTCTCTGACCACAGCATCAATCTATTCAAATCATCCTGGAGTGCTCTAATGTTCTCATTAGAATGAATTGGATATCCTATTTTGGTGTCATCAGCAAATTGGCTTATGTCGCTATTTATTCCCTCATCTTTGTCATTTATGTAAATTGTGAACAACACCGGGCCCAACACTGACCCCTGTGGAACACCGCTTGTGATGTACTCCATTCTGATTTCACCCCATTTATGCAAACTCTCTGCTGCCTATTTGTCAACCATGCCTCTACCCAGGAAAAAATTTCTCCTCCTGTTCCATGTGCCTTAAGTTTTCTCAGCAGTCTCTGATGTGGAACTCTATCAAAAGCCTTACTGAAGTCTATATACACAATATCATATTCAATATATCTACCTCCTCAAATACCTTAGTGAAGAAAGTTAGTAAATTCAAAAGACAGGAACACCCCTTTGTAAAACTGTGCTGAGATTCATTAATCAATTTATGCCTTTCAAGATGGCTACGAGTTGCTTTGGCAATTATTGATTCCATAAATTTACCAATTACGGAGGTAAGGCTTATTTTTCTATAGTTTGAAGCTAAGGACCTGTCACTTGCCTTGTAAATAGGCATTGTATTTGCCATTTTCCACTTGTCTGGCATTATGACAGTTTGTAGTGATATATTGAAAAGATCAGCCAAAGGTATACTAAATTCCTCTTTACATTCCTTTAAAACCCTTGCAAACAGCTCATCAGGGCCTTGGTATTTGTTAGGTTTTAATTTCTCTATTTGCCTGAGGACCATATCACTAGTTACCCTAATCCTGCATAGTTTATTATTGCCCTGTTCTACATAATTTATTATTTCTGGAATTTCGCTAGTATCTTCCTGAGTAAAAACTGAGAGGAAGTAGGTACTGAAAAGTTCACATATTTCCTTATCACCGTCAGTGATCTGAACTGAGTTACTCTTAAGTGGACCTACCTTGTCCCTAACCCCTTGACTGTTGCAACCCCAAATCCTGAGGTGTCACCTGGTGTCGCAAAATATCTGAAAAAAAAAGTTATTTTTTCTTATGAAATGATAGAGAAACTTTTCCCAATTGTAATGACACCAAAAGAACGAAATTTGATGGAAAACTGATGGAATTACGCTCTCGTGAAGTTACCAACCTCGGCGATATTTACGAATCGGCGATTTCACCCACTTTGAGCACTATTTTTGGCTAATTCCATTGTTCCATTCGACCAAACTCACAGCTGTTTCTTTAGAACTCCATTTTTTTCTATTGATTGAGTACAAGAAACTGCCCATTTACCGATTTCAACTACCCAAAAACGTGGTCAGAATTTCGCAATTTGGCCAATTTCACAAAAATTAAAAAATACGACAATTTCAAAACGGTGTCCAGAATGAACAATGCAGACATTCCTGGCTCTAATATAACATTTTCTTTTCTTTGTTCATCAGTCAAGTCTCCAGGCCCCTCTGATATTACTCTTGCTTTCTATTTTGAATTTTTATTCAAACAAAAAATTGAAGATTTACTGTTATGCAGACTACTGCAATACTGTAATAATTGTATAAATAACATCAACCCATTCATGACTGCATATTAGAATGGCTACTTGGACATTTATTGGAAAACGGCATTTGTTTTCTTTTGAGCATCAGCAAAAATCAAACATTTCCCCTACTTAGAGCTCCATTTCAAGGTTCTTTTCAAAGTAAAACCAATCAAAATCACCTCTATTTCTATAATATGTTTCCCATTCTATCAAATGAGACCAAGAAAACGAGAATACAACCATAAATACTATATGAAAATAGACCACAAAGTTGGAATGTATTTTAATTAAAAAAAATGGTCAGTTTTTTTTCTCATTATGCACTGCATGCTGCAGGATTTTTTTTATATGGTGCACACTGACCACACAGACCCGTTCTCTTACTTTTGGGCCTACCAGCTTTCTCCTGCTTGATTTGAAGCTGCTAGAATTTATGAGTATATATGTCAAACAAAGGAAGGGGTAATGCTAAATGATCAGTTATGGAAGGAGAAAAGAGAATATGAATGTGTAAATTCAAGAATTATGTGGATTAAAGTAAAGGTTGGATGCGAGAAGTGGGTCATAATAAGCGTGTATGCACCTGGAGAAGAGAGGAATGCAGAGGAGAGAGAGAGATTTTGGGAGATGTTAAGTGAATGTATAGGAGCCTTTGAACCAAGTGAGAGAGTAATTGTGGTAGGGGACTTGAATGCTAAAGTAGGAGAAACTTTTAGAGAGGGTGTGGTAGGTAAGTTTGGGGTGCCAGGTGTAAATGATAATGGGAGCCCTTTGATTGAACTTTGTATAGAAAGGGGTTTAGTTATAGGTAATACATATTTTAAGAAAAAGAGGATAAATAAGTATACACGATATGATGTAGGGCGAAATGACAGTAGTTTGTTGGATTATGTATTGGTAGATAAAAGACTGTTGAGTAGACTTCAGGATGTACATGTTTATAGAGGGGCCACAGATATATCAGATCACTTTCTAGTTGTAGCTACACTGAGAGTAAAAGGTAGATGGGATACAAGGAGAATAGAAGCATCAGGGAAGAGAGAGGTGAAGGTTTATAAACTAAAAGAGGAGGCAGTTAGGGTAAGATATAAACAGCTATTGGAGGATAGATGGGCTAATGAGAGCATAGGCAATGGGGTCGAAGAGGTATGGGGTAGGTTTAAAAATGTAGTGTTAGAGTGTTCAGCAGAAGTTTGTGGTTACAGGAAAGTGGGTGCAGGAGGGAAGAGGAGCGATTGGTGGAATGATGATGTAAAGAGAGTAGTAAGGGAGAAAAAGTTAGCATATGAGAAGTTTTTACAAAGTAGAAGTGATGCAAGGAGGGAAGAGTATATGGAGAAAAAGAGAGAAGTTAAGAGAGTGGTGAAGCAATGTAAAAAGAGAGCAAATGAGAGAGTGGGTGAGATGTTATCAACAAATTTTGTTGAAAATAAGAAAAAGTTTTGGAGTGAGATTAACAAGTTAAGAAAGCCTAGAGAACAAATGGATTTGTCAGTTAAAAATAGGAGAGGAGAGTTATTAAATGGAGAGTTAGAGGTATTGGGAAGATGGAAGGAATATTTTGAGGAATTGTTAAATGTTGATGAAGATAGGGAAGCTGTGATTTCGTGTATAGGGCAAGGAGGAATAACATCTTGTAGGAGTGAGGAAGAGCCAGTTGTGAGTGTGGGGGAAGTTCGTGAGGCAGTAGGTAAAATGAAAGGGGGTAAGGCAGCCGGGATTGATGGGATAAAGATAGAAATGTTAAAAGCAGGTGGGGATATAGTTTTGGAGTGGTTGGTGCAATTATTTAATAAATGTATGGAAGAGGGTAAGGTACCTAGGGATTGGCAGAGAGCATGCATAGTTCCTTTGTATAAAGGCAAAGGGGATAAAAGAGAGTGCAAAAATTATAGGGGGATAAGTCTGTTGAGTGTACCTGGTAAAGTGTATGGTAGAGTTATAATTGAAAGAATTAAGAGTAAGACGGAGAATAGGATAGCAGATGAACAAGGAGGCTTTAGGAAAGGTAGGGGGTGTGTGGACCAGGTGTTTACAGTGAAACATATAAGTGAACAGTATTTAGATAAGGCTAAAGAGGTCTTTGTGGCATTTATGGATTTGGAAAAGGCGTATGACAGGGTGGATAGGGGGGCAATGTGGCAGATGTTGCAAGTGTATGGTGTAGGAGGTAGGTTACTGAAAGCAGTGAAGAGTTTTTACGAGGATAGTGAGGCTCAAGTTAGAGTATGTAGGAAAGAGGGAAATTTTTTCCCAGTAAAAGTAGGCCTTAGACAAGGATGTGTGATGTCACCGTGGTTGTTTAATATATTTATAGATGGGGTTGTAAGAGAAGTAAATGCGAGGGTCTTGGCAAGAGGCGTGGAGTTAAAAGATAAAGAATCACACACAAAGTGGGAGTTGTCACAGCTGCTCTTTGCTGATGACACTGTGCTCTTGGGAGATTCTGAAGAGAAGTTGCAGAGATTGGTGGATGAATTTGGTAGGGTGTGCAAAAGAAGAAAATTAAAGGTGAATACAGGAAAGAGTAAGGTTATGAGGATAACAAAAAGATTAGGTGATGAAAGATTGAATATCAGATTGGAGGGAGAGAGTATGGAGGAGGTGAACGTATTCAGATATTTGGGAGTGGACGTGTCAGCGGATGGGTCTATGAAAGATGAGGTGAATCATAGAATTGATGAGGGAAAAAGAGTGAGTGGTGCACTTAGGAGTCTGTGGAGACAAAGAACTTTGTCCTTGGAGGCAAAGAGGGGAATGTATGAGAGTATAGTTTTACCAACGCTCTTATATGGGTGTGAAGCGTGGGTGATGAATGTTGCAGCGAGGAGAAGGCTGGAGGCAGTGGAGATGTCATGTCTGAGGGCAATGTGTGGTGTGAATATAATGCAGAGAATTCGTAGTTTGGAAGTTAGGAGGAGGTGCGGGATTACCAAAACTGTTGTCCAGAGGGCTGAGGAAGGGTTGTTGAGGTGGTTCGGACATGTAGAGAGAATGGAGCGAAACAGAATGACTTCAAGAGTGTATCAGTCTGTAGTGGAAGGAAGGCGGGGTAGGGGTCGGCCTAGGAAGGGGTGGAGGGAGGGGGTAAAGGAGGTTTTGTGTGCGAGGGGCTTGGACTTCCAGCAGGCATGCGTGAGCGTGTTTGATAGGAGTGAATGGAGACAAATGGTTTTTAATACTTGACGTGCTGTTGGAGTGTGAGCAAAGTAACATTTATGAAGGGATTCAGGGAAACCGGCAGGCCGGACTTGAGTCCTGGAGATGGGAAGTACAGTGCCTGCACTCTGAAGGAGGGGTGTTAATGTTGCAGTTTAAAAACTGTAGTGTAAAGCACCCTTCTGGCAAGACAGTGATGGAGTGAATGATGGTGAAAGTTTTTCTTTTTCGGGCCACCCTGCCTTGGTGGGAATCGGCCGGTGTGATAATAAAAAAAAAAAAAAAAATGTCAAACACGGTTGCTCATAAGGTGTATATATACAACAGAAACAGCCAAAGAGCTAATCTTCTGTATACCTGAAAGAACCCTTTTGCATTACTCTTTGAATCCCTTGCAACTTTAGCTTCATTCATCACCTTCAAAACTACCATTAGAAAACATCTTATCTCCCTGATACACCCCGTCAACTAACTACACGAATACCACCTGGTGGTTCACACTTACACTCACTCACCCATTTAACCATAAACAGAAATATCAATCTCAATCTTAAAATAATGAATCCTAACTAGTCATAAGTTGGCCTGTGATACTCCAATACTGAAACTATGTATAGTGCCAAAACAAAAGCATTCATATTGCTAAACTCACAAACTAGTATTTAGTCACTTAGCCATAATACCAACTTACCTCATAATTTGAAATATTTTAAATTTAAGAATTAATCTAAGTCTGCCCGAAATGCCTAGCCATGCTAGGTGTTCTAGTGGTACACTCTGTAATTATTATTTTACTACATGTAAACCACACAATAACCAAATTCTGTAAACTCAGCATTGTAATCCTTATAGAGAATAAACTTTGAATTGAATAATCCCTTTTTGCTTTTCTTATTCCTTTTGTTATTTCTCTTTTTAAGTGACTGTATTGATTTCTTAACTGCCCCTCTCTTTTGACCAATGAGATGTTTTAATCTACTGTTTATCCATTTGGGATCATTTTTGTTAGATCTAACTTTCCTACTTGGAACAAAAGTCATCTGGGCAGCTAGTATTATGCTCTGAAATATGTCATACTGGCAACCAACCCTACCTACCTGACCCATAGTATGGTCATCCCAATTTAGCCCAGCCAGGTAATTTCTCATTCCCATGAAGTCGGCCAAGTGAAAATCTGGGACAACAGCTTGATTGCAGTTATCTGGGTAATTCCATGATATATTGAAATTAAGTGATTTGTTCATCGCTTTCCCCTAGCTCATCATTAACCTCAAGATTATTAACTAGTTATTCTTTGTTGGCAAGAACCAAATCAAGCAGGTTGTTTCCTCATATTGGTTCTGTCACAAACTGTTTTAAAAAGCAGTCACTAGACTTAAGATTTCCTGTCACATTGTTCCAATCAATTTGTCTAAAGGTAAAATCTCCCATTAAAACATTTTCATATCTAGAAGCCTTATGAATTTCATCCCACAGCAGCCTACCGCACTCCCTATTAAGGTTTGGTGGCCTATAAATCATACCCAAAATTAATATTTCACAACCTTAAAGAAACTGTAGCCAAACAGATTCTGTGTCCGATGTTTCTAATCTTACATCTTCTCCAGCACAACAATTAAAATTATCTCTGACATACATTGCCACTCTACCACCCTTCCTGTTGACCCTATTGACTCCTACTATTTGTATAGTAAATCTTAAGGAAACTAGTCACTCACTGCCCTCTACTCTCTCTCTTTGATTGTTGATCAATTGCTTTGCCTTTACTAGCAACTTTATTTTGAATATTGTCTTTTAAACATATCCTTGGGGCATTCTGGTAACATTTGCTGTTTTCAACCCTAATGCTGCAGCCTGATTGTTTTCCACAAACACCCATACCTTTATAATCTATCAGTTTAAATTCCTAGACAAGCCATCAATGACCCCTCAATTGAACTGGCTAATGCAACCACTCCAGCCCTAGAGATGAACCCCATCCCTTGCATACATATCATGCTTGCTGTAGAATCTGTCGCAGTTATCAATGAATGGGATTGCAAGCTCCTTGCAGTACTTGTCTAGCCAGCAATTTATACCAATTGCCCTTGACATCCATTCATTGCCCACTTCCCTTCTAGGCAAGATGCTACATATGATTGGGATCCCTCTCTTAGACCTGACAACTTCTATGGCTGACCTGTACTTATCCAGCAGCTCCTCTCTCCTGCCCTTCCTGATGTCATTTCCACCAGCACTAAGACAGATAATGGGCTTGTTCCCATTACCTGACATAATATTATCCAACCTGCTGACTATGTCACCAACACCAGCTCCTTGGAGGCACACCCTCTGTCTGACCTTCCTATCTCTGTTACAAAATGCACGGTCCACATATCTTACCTAATAATCTCCTACAATTAGAATATTCTTATCTTGATTAGCAGGGGAGTCAGTGGTGCCTTTAATCTCACTATCCACTGAAGTACACTCTTCCTGGAGAACAGAGAGTCGATTTCCTACCTTCACATCTTCTCTATTAACTCTTTCAGGGTCAACAGGCCCTCTCCCAAACTTGTTCTCAGGGTCGAAAAATATTCAAAAAAAAAAAAAAATTGTCTTATGAAATTTTTGTGATCAATACTTGTGGAGATATGGAGGTGTGAAGTTGACAGAAACTGAACCACATACGGCAACATCACTGACTGCCGGTCACCCGGTAATAGTTTATTTTGTTTTTTCTATTTTCTTTCATTTTTTAATATTTTATTTTTTCAAGTAACTTTTATGGCCTCTGGAGCAATATAAAGACTATTTGGTATATATTCACTCATTGTATACTACACAATAACAGCACAAACTTTGCTGACATTACAGTGAACCCCCGGTTAGCGATATTTTTTCATTCCATAAGTATGTTCAGGTGCCAGTACTGACTGAATTTGTTCCCATAAGGAATATTGTGAAGTAGATTAGTCCATTTCAGACCCCCAAACATACATGTACAGACGCACTTACATAAATACACTTACATAATTGGTCGCATTGGGAGGTGATCGTTATGCGGGGGTCCACTGTATATTGTTTACAAAACATGTTTACACAAACCAACAATAAAAAATGTTGTTTATTACTATTTTTCTATCATATATATACACATATAGAGTCACTGGACAGGTTCCTATAACTACAGGAGGTTCTGAAAGCTTGTAGTTGTGTGGGAGTGGACTTGTAAATATGCTGAGTCACCAGTGTGTCTTGTGTCACAATGATGCATCATACCACCACTCACTAACCTCACTGCCTTCCACAACACATCCCTTCCTCCCCACACACCTACCTTCCTTCTTTCCTTCCTTCCTTCCATCCTCTCATCTCTTCCCACCTACCTTCCCTCCTTCCTTCTTCCTTCCTTCCTCTCATCTCTTCCTACCTACCCTCCTTCCTTCCTTTCTTCATTCAAGTAATTTTATGGCCTGAGACCAATATAAGGTATATTGAATGTATATTCACTCGTTGTCTGCTACACAATAACCACACAAACAGTTATAATGTTGTTTACAAAACATGTTTACACAAACCATCAATAAAAAATGTTGTTTATTACTATTTTTCTATCACATATATACACATATAAAGTCACTGGACACTTCCCAGAACTGCTACAGCTTCTGTAAAGCTCGTAGTTGTTGTGTGGGGGTGGACTTGTAAATGTGCTGAGTCACGGGCATAATTAGTATCACAATGAGAAATAACACCACCACTCACCACCCACACTGACTGTCAACTTCCACTTCATCCCACCAACCCACAAGGAAATAAATCACTGTCTGAATTTTTTGGGTTATCCTAGGTTGATGGTCTTCTCCCTTCCATCCCTCCTTCCTTCCTTCCTCTCATCTCTTCCTTTCTTCCTTCCTTCCTCTCATCTCTTCCTTTCTTCCTTCCTTCCTCTCATCTCTTCCTTCCTTCCTCCCTTTCTTCCTACCTTCCTTGAGGTTTCCTGGGTATTGCTTTCAGTCACAAACTCCTCAAAACCATGAAATTCATCTTCACTGACACCTCCATCTGTGTTTGAACTGCCACTTGGGAACAAAAGAGCCCCAATTAGCCGAGGAGTGAGGAGTTTCTTAGTGCTAGACATGGTGAACAAGGTGTAATAAAATGGCTTTCCCACAATGCACCACTGGGTCTCCCATTTTTTTTTGTACTGTGCACACCGACCATGGAGACCCATTCTCTCACATCCAGGACTACCAGCCTCTTCCTGCTTGATATGAGGACACTAGAATTTATGCGTACTAGTACGTCAATAACCTTGGCGCATAAGACGTACTAGTACATCAGAAACCCTGAAAGGGTTAACCTCCCTTATCTTCCTGCTTCCTGAATTGTGAACCACTTGCCACTTAACCCTTTCAGGGTCCAGAGGTCAAATTTCAAAATGCACACCAGGGTCCAAGAATTTAAAAAAAAAATTTTTGTTATTTTTTCTTATGAAATGGTAGAGAATCTTTTTCTAAAGGTAATAAAACAAAAAGTACGAAATTTGATGGAAAATTGACGAAATTATGCTTTCACGAATTTTGATGTGTCAGATATTTATGAACTGGCGATTTTGCCGACTTTGACTCCCATATTAGGCCAATTACATTACTCCAGTCGACCAAATTCTTAGCTATTTCACTACTATTACTTCTATTCTATCAATTGAGCACAAGAAATCACCAAGTCAACTGTTTCAACTACAAAATAAAGTGATCGGAAATTGGTAATTTGGCAAATTTAACACAAAGTTCAAAATATTCTAATTTCAAAATAGGGTCCAGAATAAACAATGTAGGTATTCCTGGCACTAAACTAACATTTCCTCTGTTCATTAGTTATGTTTTGAGGCTTTACAAATGAATTCCATTTTTATTTTTTATTCACATAATGAATTTTTATTCAAACCAAAAAATAGAAGATTTACTGTTATGCAATATTGTAATAATTGTATAAATATCATCACCACATTTGTGAATGTATATTAGACCCACCAGCTGGCGTGTATTAGATGTGTGAGGTCGTTTGTTTGCTCTTGAACATCAGCAAAAGTTTAAAATTTCAACTACTTTGAGCTCAGTTTTAAGCCATTTCCAATGCTAAAACCAATCAAAATCATCTCTATTTCTGTAATATGTCTTCCACTCTATCAAATGAGACCAAGAAATCGCAAATACAACTATAAAATTTGCTGTTTTAATCGAAAATCACGGTCTCAGTTTTTTCTCTCATTATACACTGTGTGCTGCAGGATTTGTTTTAAGTGGTGCACATGCCACATAGATATATTCTCTCATATCTAGGCCAAAATTTACCACTCACAGCTTATGAGAGTGAACTGAGCTCATGATGTAGATCTACGGTTTGGACCCTGAACATAAAGCCGTAGATCTATGGCACGGATCCTGAAATGGTTAAAGCGGCTGCAATTCTTTAGCTTACTGCTGGTATCCTATTCTTCACCAGCTCCAACCATCTCACACTCCCAAACCCATCTAGGTGAAGCTTCAGCCTCCTATTTTCCTCCTGAAGAAGTAGAACCTACGTCTTCAACACTTTAACCTGAGATTTCAAAACACTACAGCAGGCCATGGTGCTCAGTAACACCCCACACTAATTCTCAGACAGCTTAGGGCAGTGACCACACCTTTTACTTTGTATTGATTTTAATACCTAGTTCTACTGTTAGCTTAATATATGCTAGTGTAAACTTGTCATCTGGCATTTATATGCATTTATAAGTGGAAAAAAATGGTGTTCTGCTTTCCAGCAATGTCCACTTTCCGGCGGTAACCTGGAACCTAACCTGCCATATAAGTGGTGCTCTACAGTATTGTAATAATGTATAAGTAATATCAGTGCCAACATAATGCATATCAGACCCACCAGTTGATGTGTACTGTATGCATATTTGTTTACTCATGAACATCGACAAAAATCAAACATTTTCCCTACTTTGAGTTCAGTTTGAAGCTATTTTCAGTCCTAAAACCAATGAAAATCATCTCTATTTCTGTAATATATGTTCCATTCTATCAAATGAAACCAAGAAATCTTGAATACAACCAAAAAAATAATAGGAAAATACACTGCAAAGTCGCTGTTTTAAACTAAAAACACAGTCACAGTTTTTTCATTAAACACTGCATGCTGCAGGATTTTTTTATATGGTGCACACTTACCACATAGACCCATTTTCTCGTATCTAGGCCCAAATTCACCTCTCAGCTTATTTTTTTATATAGTGCACACTTTCCACAGACCCATTTTCTCATATCTAGGCCCAAATTCACCACTCACAGTTTATCTGAGTGAGCTGAGCTCATGTCGTAGAACAAAAGCACAAACCCCGACTTCAAAGCTGTAGAACAATGACACAGACCCTTAAGTGGTTAAGAATTGAAAATGTAATGTAGGAGAGGCCTGGGTATGTGATTAATGAACAGAGGAAATATTGTTTTAGTGCCATGAATATCTACTTTGTTTATTATGGACCATTTATTTTTAACCCTTTCAGGGTTCAGACCCCTGATCTGAAACTTGTCCACAGGGTCCAAGAATTTTCAAAAAACTTTTTTTTTTATGAAATGGTAGAGAATCTATTTCTGAAGGTAATAAAACAAAACGTACAAAATTTGATGGAAAACTGGTGAAATTATACTCTCACAAATTTTGCTGTGTCGGCAATATTTACGCACTGGCGATTTTGCCGACTTTGACTCCCATTTTAGTCCAATTACATTATTCCAGTCAACCAAATTTTTAGCTATTTCACTAGTATTACTTCTATTTTATCGATTGAGCATAAGAAATCACCCAGTCAACTGTTTCAACTATTAGGCCTGGTCATGGACTGGGCTGCAGGGGTGTTGATTCCCGGAATACCCTCCAGGTAGACAAAATAAAGTGATCAGAAACTGGTAATTTGGCCAATTTCACACAAAGTTCAAAATATTCCAATTTCAAAATAGGGTCAAGAATAAACAATGCAGGCATTCCTGGCACTAAACTAATATTTCCTCTGTTCATTAGTTACATTTACAGGCTTAGAAATGAATTTCATTTTGATTTTCTATCCAAATAATGAATTTTTATTCACACCATTAAATAGAAGATTTACTGTTATGCAATATTGTAATAACTATATTAATAATATCAGTGCATTTGTGAATGTATATTAGACCCACCAGTTGACATGTATTGGATGTGTGACATCATTTGTTTATTCTTGAACATCAGAAAAAATCAAATATTTCCACTACTTTGAGTTCAGTTTCAAGCCATTTTCAGTACCGAAACCAATCAAAATCATCTCTATTTCTGTAAGACATCTTCCATTCTATCAAATGAGACCAAGTAACCATGAACACAACTGCAAAAAAACATACAAAATAACACCACAAAGTCGCTGTTTTAATCCAAAAATACTGTTGCATTTTTTCTTCTCATTATGCACTGCATGCTACAGGATTTGTTTTATATGGTGCACACTTACAACATAGATGTATTCTCTCATATCTAGGCCAAAATTTACCGCTCACACTTTATCTGAGTGAACTGAGCTCATGGTGTAGAACTATGGCTTGGACCCTGGCTTCAAAGCCATAGAACTACTATGGGATGCACACTCAAAGGATTAAATTAGTATTTTTTTAATTTTGTGTAAAATTGGCCAAATTACCAACTTCAGTGCACTTTATAAGGCAGATGGAATAGTGAAATGGGCAGTTTCCTGTGCTCAACTGATAGAACAGAAGGCATACTAGCAAACTAGATAAGAATTTGATCTAATGGAGCAACAGAATTGGCTTAAAATAGGACTCCAAGTTATCAAAATTGCCTGTGCATAAATTGCACCAAGAATGCTAACTTTACACCTGTGTAATTCTGTAAGTTTGCCTTTGAATTTCATACTTTTGGTGTTATTACCTTCGCTAAAAGATTTTCTACCATTTCAAAAAAGAAAAAAAAGTTTAAAAAGTGGACACAAAGTACTATTAATTTAGGAGGTCTGGCCTATGATAGGGCTAATCTGATGGGCTTTTTAGTGTCGTCAGTAAATTCGTTTGCCATTATTTATTTCCCCATCATTGTTGTTTATGTATACAGGAAGGCTACACTTATACAGCAGGTTAGGTTCCGGGCTACTGCTGTCAAACGAAAATTGTCGTAAAGTGAAGTATAGCTTTTTTTCACTTTCAAATAGACATAAAAACCTGATAACATGTTTACTCTATCATATATGAAGTGAGCAATAGAGCTCAGTGTAAAAAATGCATATGCAATATACACAATACTTACTTTAAAATATTTTCATCATGAGCTTATAATGAGTGGTGAATATATTCATTGTAGGCAGTCTGAATAAATGAAGAATGGGTATAATTGAAAACTATTGAATGAGCGAAGTGCTGTAAAGCTAAGTGCTGTAAAGCTAAGTGCTGTAAAGCTAAGTGCTGTAAAGCTAAGTGCTGTAAAGCTAAGTGCTGTAAAGCTAAGTGCTGTAAAGCTAAGTGCTGTAAAGCTAAGTGCTGTAAAGCTAAGTGCTGTAAAGCTAAGTGCTGTAAAGCTAAGTGCTGTAAAGCAGGTCCCTCCTGTATTATAAACAACAAAGGGCCCAACACTGACCCCTGCAGAACAATGCTGTGTCCCACTCTGATTTCTTCCCATTTATGCAAACTCTATTGCCTATCAGTCCATACATCATATTATATTCATTACTAGGGTCTGCTACCTCATGTACCTTAGTGAAAAAAGTTAGTAAATTCATAAGGCAGTAATGCCCCTTTGTAAAACCGTGCAGAGATTAATTGATCAATTTATATCTTTCAAGGTGGCTTTGAATAGCCTTGGCAATTATTGATTCCACCATGTTTCTCCACAATTAAGATTAGGTTAATTGGTATATAGTTTAGAGCATGGGGCTCAACAACAATAAACCATCTCAGACCATTAATCACCCAACAAAAGGCTGCTGTCAGAATGATAACAAATTCCCACTACAGACAGCACACACCACCAATATTCAAAACTCTAAACCTACTCACAATACAAAACATCCATACTTATTACTGCACCTACTACATACATATACCACTTAACTCTGACATAAACCCTCCCCTCAAACATCTCCTTACCAACCTCAACAGAACACATGACCATAACACAAGGCACAGATCACTCTATGATGTTCCTTGTGTCCATCTCACGCTATGCAAAAACTCAATGCACATAAAAGGCCCTAAAATCTGGAATTCATTACCTGTGAATATAAAAGAAACACTGTCTGTTTATAAATTCAAGTCTCTTCTCAAAAATCACTTACTCACCCACAACTAAATAAATACAGTGGACCCCCGCCTAACGATATTATTTCAATCCAGAAGTCTGTTTGGGTGCTGTTATAGACCGAATTTGTTCCCATAAGGAATATTGTGAATTAGATTAGTCCGTTTCAAACCCCCAAAAATACACCTACAAAAGCACTTACAAAAATACACTTACATAATTGGTCGAGTTGGGAGCTGATCGTTAGGCGGGGGTCCACTGTACTGAATAATTGTATCTCATAAATTGTATCTCATATATGTATCTCATTATTGTATCTCATAAATGTCAACCTATGACCCAATCAAACTTTGTTACTATTTAACTTCATTACTTAACAGAATACTCCATTCTACGATTACACAGCAACACAGTAAATGACTATATAACCTGTCTTTGTAATACTCATTTGTACTAAATTGTTATCTGTTTTACAATAATTTTTGTACTACTGAATATATCATTGCTTAGTTAATCTTAAGTTAATTTTAAGCTGCCCATAATGCTCTGCATACAAGGGACTTTGGCATGTTGCACTTTAAAAATTGTATTCCTTGTACTTCTCTGTATCATGTTCAAATTAATAAATAAATAAATAAATAAATAAATAATGCCCTATCTCCTGCTTTGTAGACAGGTTTCACCAACATCAAGGCACTCTTAAGGCACTGCCTTGAAGCTGGTGAAGGGCTCTTGATCCTGGAAATTGGTGCTACCCTTCCTTTCCTTGGCTCAGACTTGATCGTCACTCATTCTTCAGTTGTGCTTGCCCTTGATAATAACAACAATTAGTAAGAGTAGCAAATACCCTGCAAACCACTGGTTTAAGGAATCTTAATTGTTATAAGTATAATACTTTTATTTCAATAACAATTACATACCACGAAATTTCAAACCTAGAGAAAATATCCTAGAAATGCCATAATTATACAATGACATTCTAATTATCAATATTATCAGCAACACCAATACTTTATCCAGATAATGGATGAACAAACTATAATTAAATAGTATTTCATATATAAAGCTTCCCTGATAATCAGATTAAAGCAACTACTGTAATAACATGGTACTGAACATTTAAAGTAGCAAAAATATAATTACAGTAAAACCTTGAATTAATGAACTTCCATCAAAACCATTTCAGAAACTATGGACAAAAAAATTGGCTAGACAAAATGTAACAAGTTTTTGGATTCTGGATTTTGTCCACAGCAAGTGTCTGGACCAAGTCCAGTGATTCTGATGTTTGTCCTGTACAGACCAGTGTCCTCGTTCAGAATGTGTTTTCACTATTCCATGAGCCATAGGCCGGCTGAAACAGTTTAGTGCCTGTGATCATTCATGCATATACTATTCATCAGATATTTAATTTTCCTCAGATTTAGTGTTTTGTGTGACATTATTAAATATTAATCCCTTCAGTGACCCTCATGTAGTTCTATGTCAGGAGCCCAGCTCACTTAGATAAACTGTGAGCAGTAAATTCTGGCCTAGATAGGAGATAATGGGTCTGCACAGTGAGTGTGCACAGAATAAAGAAAAAATCCTGCCCCATGCCATGCTTGATGGGAAAAGCAAAACTGTCCATGTTTAAAATAGCAACTGTTTTCTTGAATGTTTTTTGTATTAACCCTTTCAGGGTCCGTCCCGTAGATCTACGGCTTTACGATCAGGGTCCAAACCGTAGATCTACGTCATGAGCTCAGCTCACTCTGATAAACTGTGAGTGGTAAATTTGGGCCTAGATATGAGAGAATACATCTATGTGGTAAGTGTGCACCACATAAAACAAATCCTGCAGAACACTGTGTATAATGAGAGAAAAAAACTGAGACCGTGATTTTCGATTAAAACAGCGACTTTGCAGTGTTTTTTCGTATGCTTTTTATAGTTGTATTTGTGATTTCTTGGTCTCATTTGATAGAATGGAAGACATATCACAGAAATAGAGATAATTTTGATTGGTGTTAGCACTGGAAATGGCTTGAAACTGAGCTCAAAGTGGCGGAAATGTTAAATTTTTGCCGATGTTCAAGAGTAAACAAACGACCTCACACGTCTTATACACGCCAGCTGGTGGATCTAATATACATTCACAAATGTGGTGATGATATTTATATAATTATTACAATATTGCATAACAGTAAATCTTCTATTTTTTGGTGTGAATAAAAATTCATTATGTGAATAAAAATTCAAAATGGAATTTATTTGTAAAGCCTCAAAACATAACTAATGAACAGAGGAAATGTTAGTTTAGTGCCAGGAATACCTACATTGTTTATTCTGGACCCTATTTTGAAATTGGAATATTTTGAACTTTGTGTTAAATTGGCCAAATTACCAATTTCCGGTCACTTTATTTTGTAGTTGAAATGGTTGACTTGGCGATTTCTTGTGCTCAATCGATAGAATAGAAGTAATACTAGTGAAATAGCTAAGAATTTGGTCGACTGGAATAATGTAATTGGCCTAAAATGGGAGTCAAAGTCGGCAAAATCGCCGATTCGTAAATATCGCTGACACATCAAAATTCACGAGAGCATAATTTCGTCAATTTTCCATCAAATTTCGTACTTTTTGTTTTATTACCTTCACAAAAAGATTCTCTACCATTTCATAAGAAAAAATAAAAAATTTTTTTTTTTTAAATTCTTGGACACTGGGGCATCACTTCAGATTTTGGCCTTGGACCCTGAAAGGGTTAAACTAGCTGTTTCTTGGTATCACTTGATAGAATGGAAGGCATACTACTGAAAAAGAGATGATTTTGGTTGGTTTCAGGAATGGAAGTACCTTAAAATTTGGCTCAAAGTGGCAGAAATATTCAATATTTGCAGATTTTCCTGAGGATGGGGTTTTAACCCTTTGACTGTCGCAGGCCCCTTTCTGAAACTGTCATTCTATGTCGATAAATTTTTGAAAAAAAAACAAAAAATATTTTTTCTTATGAAATGATAGAGAATCTGTTCCCGATGGTAATGACACCAAAAGTTCGAAATTTGGCCGAAAACTCACGGAATTACACTCCCGCGAAGTTAGCGGTCTCGGCAACACATGCGTATCAGCGATTTCGCCGACTTTGAGCCCTGTTTTCAGCCAATTCCATTGTTCCAGTTGACCAAACTCATAGCTATTTCTTTAGAACTCCATTTTATCTATCAGCTGAGTAGAAGAAACCGCCCATTTACCAATTTGAACTACCCAATATAGTGGTCAGAAATTGGCAATTTGGCCAATTTCACGCAAATTGAAAAAGATGCCAATTTCAAAATAGGGTCCAGAATAAACAAGGTAGACATTCTTGGCACTAAAATAACATATCCTCTGTTCATTAGACACATCTCTAGGCCCCTCTTATATTATTATTGCTTTCTATTTTGATTTTTTATTCATATAAAAAAATACAAAATTTACTGTTCTGCAGACTACTGCATTATTGTAAAAATGATATAAATAATATCAGTGCACTAGTGAAAGAATATTAGACTCCCTAGTTGACGTGTATTGGACGTGTGGTGTGATTTGTTTACTCCTGAACATTGGTAAAAATCGAACATTTCCGCTACTTTGAGCTCATTTTCAAGGTCGTTTTCATCGTCAAAGTAATGAAAATCATCTCTATTTCTGTAATATGTTTTCCATTTTATCACCTAAGACCATGAAAACGCAAATACAACGATAAATACTATACGAAAATACACCTCAAAGTCGGAGTTTTAATCCAAAAAAACGATCAGTTTTTTTTCTCATTACGCACTGTGTGCTGCAGGATTTTTTTTTATGTGGTGCACACTGACCACACAGACCCATTCTCTCACATGTGGGCCGACCAGCTTTCTCCCGCTTGATTTGAAGCCACTAGAATTATTGAGTATATATATGTCAGAAACAGTGGCGCGTAAGACATATTTATACGGCGTAAACAGTCAAAGGGTTAATAGATCAGATTCAGTTATTAGGATGCTGTAAACCATAACCAATCATTTCTGGTTATGTTTTATTATCCTTGAAAAAATAAAGCTTTTATTTTTGTATTATGATGAATTCAAAATGAGGATGTGATTAATGAAGAGAACAAAAGTTGTTTTAGTGCAAGGAATTTTTACATTGTTTAATTTGCACTCCATTTCTAAACTAATATTTTTTTATTTTGTGTAAAATTGGCCAAATTACCAAATTCTGTGCACATTACAGGGTAGTTGTAATGTAGTTGAATGAGGGGGTTTCTTGTACTTAATCAACAGAATGGAAGGCATACCAGCAAAATAGCTAAGAATTTGGTCATAGGAAGCAATGGAAATGACTTAAAATAGAGCTCAAATTTAGCAAAATCACCGGTTCATAAATTGCACTGAGACCACTAGCTTTGCACCTGTGTAATTTTTAAGTTTTCCCTCATTATCTCCAGAAAAAGATTCTCTTCCAATTTATTTTTAAAAAGTGGACAATGGGAGCAATGTTAATTTCTGGGGTTTGAACAGTGAAAGGGTTAAGTAAAGTGCAACTAATAATAACTTCTAGGGTAAATGGAGGTGTCAAGAGGAAAAGTGTAAATCTTAGTGTTAAGCCAAAACTTGAAGGAAGGTTGAGTCTAATGTCTCAGTGAATGTGAAGATGTAGTGTTAACGCTCTCAGTGTCGAGACCCCAGCTCTCAAACTTGCTCTCAGTGTCGAGACCTCGGCTCTCAAACTTGCTCTCAGTGTCGAGACCTCGGCTCTCAAACTTGCTCTCAGTGTCGAGACCCCGGCTCTCAAACTTGCTCTCAGTGTAGAGACACCGGCTCTCAAACTTGCTCTCAGTGTAGAGACACCGGCTCTCAAACTTGCTCTCAGTGTCGAGACCCCGGCTCTCAAACTTGCTCTCAGTGTCGAGACCCCGGCTCTCAAACTTGCTCTCAGTGTCGAGACCCCGGCTCTCAAACTTGCTCTCAGTGTCGAGACCCCGGCTCTCAAACTTGCTCTCAGTGTCGAGATCCCGGCTCTCAAACTTGCTCTCAGTGTCGAGACCCCGGCTCTCAAACTTGCTCTCAGTGTCGAGACCCCGGCTCTCAAACTTGCTCTCAGTGTCGAGATCCCGGCTCTCAAACTTGCTCTCAGTGTCGAGACCCTGGCTCTCAAACTTGCTCTCAGTGTCGAGACCCCGGCTCTCAAACTTGCTCTCAGTGTCGAGACCCCGGCTCTCAAACTTGCTCTCAGCGTCGAGACCCCGGCTCTCAAACTTACTCTCAGGCTTGAAAAACTTAACAAAAAATAATAATTTTATCTTGTGAAATGATAGAGAATCTTTTTCTGAAGGTAATGAAATCAAAAGTACAAATTTGATGGAAAACTTACGGAATTATGCTCTCAAAAAGTTAGTGGTCTCTGCAATATTTAGGCATTGGTGATTTCACCCACTTTGCACTCTATTTTTGGCCAATTCCATTGTTCCAGTCCACCAAACTCATAGCTATTTTGTTAGTATGCCTTCTATTCTATCGACTGAGTACAAGAAACCACCCATTTACCTATTTCAACTACCCAATAAAGTGATCAGAAATTGACAATTTGGCCAATTTCATAAAAAATTAAACAACTACCAATTTCAAAATAGGTTTCAGAATAAACAATGCAGACATTCCTAGCACTAAATAAACATTTCCTCCATTCCTTAGTCATGTCTCCGGGTCCCTCTTACATTATGTCTGCTTTTCGTTTTGAATTTTTATTCACACAAAAAATATATTTAATATGTTTAATATATTTATAGATGGGGTTGTAAAAGAAGTAAATGCTAGGGTGTTCGGGAGAGGGGTGGGATTAAATTATGGGGAATTAAATACAAAATGGGAAGTGACACAGTTACTGTTTGCTGATGATACTGTGCTTATGGGAGATTCTAAAGAAAAATTGCAAAGGTTAGTGGACGAGTTTGGGAGTGTGTGTAAAGGTAGAAAGTTGAAAGTGAACACAGAAAAGAGTAAGGTGATGAGGGTATCAAATGATTTAGAAAAAGAAAAATTGGATATCAAATTGGAGAAGAGGAGAATGGAAGAAGTGAATGTTTTCAGATATTTGGGAGTTGACGTACCAGTGGATAGATGTATGAAGGATGAGGTTAATCATAGAATTGATGAAGGAAAAAAGGTGAGTGGTGTGTTGAGGTATATGTAGAGACAAAAAATGTTATCTATGGAGGCAAAGAAGGGAATGTATGAAAGTATAGTAGTACCAACACTCTTATATGGGTGTGAAGCTTGGGTTGTAAATGCTGCAGCGAGGAGACAGTTGGAGGCAGTGGTGATGTCCTGTCTAAGGGCAATGTGTGGTGTAAATATTATGCAGAAAATTCGGAGTGTGGAAATTAGGAGAAGGTGTGGAGTTAATAAAAGTATTAGTCAGAGGGCTGAAGAGGGGTTGTTGAGGTGGTTTGGTCATTTAGGGAGAATGGATCAAAGTAGAATGACATGGAGAGCATATAAATCTGTAGGGAAAGGAAGGTGAGGTAGGGGTTGTCCTCGAAAAGGCTGGAGGGAGGAGGTAAAGGAGGTTTTGTGGGTGAGGGGCTTAGACTTCTAGCAGGCATGCATGAGCGTGTTAGATAGAAGTGAATGGAGACGAATGGTATTTGGGACCTGATGAGCTGTTGGAGTGTGAGCAGGGTAATATTTAGCGAATGGATTCAGGGAAACCGGTTATTTTTATATAGCCAGACTTGAGTCCTGGAAATGGGAAGTACAATGCCTGCACTTTAAATGAGAGGTTTGGGATATTGGCAGTTTGGAGGGATATGTTGTGTATCTTTATACGTATATGTTTCTAAACTGTTGTATCCTGAGCACCTCTGCAAAAACAGTGATTATGTATGAGTGAGGTGAAAGTGTTAAATGATGATGAAAGTATTTTCGTTTTTGGGGGGATTTTCTTTCTTTTTGGGTCACCCTGCCTTGGTGGGAGACAGCTGACTTGTTAAAAAAAAAAAAAAAGTTTTGTTATGCAAACTACTACATTACTTTAATAATTGTATAAATAATGTCAGTGCATTCCTAAATGCATATCAGACTGGCCATTTGTTTACTCTGGAATATCGACAAAATTCAAACATTTCTGCTACTTTGAGCTTAATTTCAAGATACTTTCATTCCTGAAACCAATCAAAATCATCTCTATTTCTGTAACATATCTTCCATTCTATCAAATAAGACCAAGAAACTGAGAATACCACCATAAAAACCACATGAAAATACATTGCAAAGTCGCTGTTTTAAACCAAAAACTCAGTCGCAGTTTTTTCTCATTATGCACTGCATGTTGCAGGATTTTTTTATATGGTGCATACTTACCACATAGACCCATTCTCTCATAGGTAGGCCCAAATTTATCTCTCACATCTTATCCTGAGTGAGCTGAGCTCATGGCACTGTACTACAGGACCAACACTGACTTCAAAGCCGATATACAATGGGACCGGCACTGAAAGGGTTAAGAAAGTTTCACTAGTAGAGCTTTACAGATCTTCTGACTCTGAATAAAAGTTATTCTGAGTCAACGCTATCACTCACAGTAGTTTACATCTCATCTTTCCTTCACAGTAATTTACAGAAAAAATTACTTCAATTTACAGTAAAATTACTATACAGGTCTCCCTCAACATTTGCGAGGGTTAGGGGATCAAGAGCCTCGCGAATGTTGAAAAACCGTGAATGTTTGGTGCCCCAATATATTGTAGGGAAATATATTACAATACTGCTTCCTTAACTTGTTGAACCATGAACAATCATAAAATACATGAAAACGTCGTAAATTGTACTAAATATATACATGTTATGCTTTAATAACGTATGTTATTTAACCCCTTCTGGGTCCAAGGCCCAAATCTGAAGTGGTGCCCCAGTGTCCAAGAATTTTCAAAAAAAAAATTTGTTATTTTTTCTTATGAAATGGTAGAGAATCTTTTTGTGAAGGTAATAAAACAAAAAGTACGAAATTTGATGGAAAATTTATGGAATCATGCTCTCGCTAATTTTGATGTGTCAGCAATATTTACGAATCGGCGATTTTGCCGACTTTGACTCCCATTTTAGGCCAATTACATTATTCCAGTCAACCAAATTCTTAGCTATTTCACTAGTATTACTTCTATTCTATCAATTGAGCACAAGAAATCGCCAAGTCAACTGTTTCAACTACAAATTAAAGTGATCGAAAATTGTTAATTTGGCCAATTTAACACAAAGTTCAAAATATTCCAATTTCAAAATAGGGTCCAGAATAAACAATGTAGGTATTCCTGGAACTAAACTAACATTTCCTCTGTTCATTAGTTACGTTTTGAGGCTTTACAAATAAATTCCATTTTGATTTTTTATTCACATAATGAATTTTTATTCACACCAAAAAATAGAAGATTTACTGTTATGCAATACTGTAATAATTGTATAAATATCATCACCATATTTGTGAATGCATATTGGACCCACCAGCTGGTGTGTATTAGACGTGTGAGGTCATTTGTTTACTCTTGAATATCGGCAAAAATTTAACATTTCTGCTACTTTGAGCTCAGTTTCAAGCCATTTCCAGTGCGAAAACCAATCAAAATCATCTCTATTTCTGTAATATGTCTTCCATTCTATCAAATGAGACCAAGAAATCGCAAATAGAACTATAAAAAACATACAAAAAAACACTGCAAAGTCACTGTTTTAATCGAAAAATCATGATTTCAGTTTTTTCTCTTATTATACACAGCGTGCTGCAGGATCTGTTTTATGTGGTGCACACATACCACATAGATGTATTCTCTCATATCTAGGCCCAAATGAACCACTCACAGTTTATCAGAGTGAGCTGAACTCATGACGTAGATCTACGGTTTGGACCCTTAATGTAAAGCCGTAGATCTACGGGACGGACCCTGAAAGGGTTAATAACATGTATGTTAATATGTATGTTATTAAATACCACTGCCTCCACCAATGCCTCCACCACTGCGAGTCCCTACTACCCTCCCTGCGACCCCCGCAACTGGCAGCCAGCCCTCCCACCACTCAGTGTGGTGAGTGTTTTGTTTTTTCATTATTTGCTATTAAACTACAGAATAAATAATGTAAACCCATTCATGACTGCATATTATTAATTAGGAAAGGTATTAGACGGTGACATCATGTGTTTACTCTTGAACACTGCAAAGAATCAAACATTTCTGCTATTGCTAATAATAACAATAGTAATAATAATAATAATAATAATAATAATAATAATAATAATAATAATAATAATAATAATAATAAATACGATATAATTGAAGAATGAAATTGTACAAAAATACGAGGGAGTGGTTGACACATCGTCAGTGTGACTTTGTTTATGCTGGAGTGAACATTAGTCTCCCTGCTCTTCCAAACATTTCACAATAATTCAGCGGTTGAGGCAGTGGTATTTAATAACATATATGTTATAAATAATAATAGTACATATTATTAATAACATGTATTATTATTAACATGTATGTTATTAAATACCATTGCCTCAATCACTGCCTCTACCACTCCAGTCACACTCAATCTACAAGCACCAAACACAATGAATTATTGTGAAATGTTTGGAAGAGCACGGAGACTAATGTTCACTCCAGCATAAACAGTCACACTGACGATGTGTCAACCACTCCCTTGTATTTTTGTACAATTTCCTTCTTCAATTATATCATATTTATTATTATTATTATTATTATTATTATTACTATTGTTATTATTAGCTGTAGCAGAAATGTTTAATTCTTTGCAGTGTTCAAGAGTAAACACATGATGTCACCGTCTAATACCTGTCCGAATAGCCATTCCAATATGCAGTCATGAATGGGTTTACATTATTTATACTGTAGTTTAATAGCAAATAATGAACAAACAAAACACTCACCACACTGAGTGGTGGGAGGGCTGGCTGCCAGTTGCGGGGGTCGGAGGGAGGGTAGTAGGGACTCGCAGGTGGCAGGAAACTTAAATATGATTTGGCGGCTGGGAATTTGGTGGCTGGGAATTTGGCGGTTGGGAATTCGCGAATGTGTGAAGCCCGTGAAAGTTGAAAATGTGAATGTTGAGGGAGACCTGTAAATTACTGTAAAATTACTCTCCTCTATTGTACATTTAGAGAGCTACTGGACTTTCAACATCTTCATTTTTATTTGCAGTAGAGTGCTGTACCATTTTACAGGTTACAATATTCTTAGTGTCTGGTAGTAGTCTGAATCAATACACCAAATCGCTCATTCTTAATTTTGTCCGTCATGTTACAATTACAAAAAGTAAATTTTATAATATGGAAACTATGGACAATGAGAAATGTAGTGCACCTTCTCTCCCCATTAATCTGTTAAGTCGAGGATTTGCTGTATTGTCAGTATGTCAATGCTGATGGGAATAATTCCTCATACACAACTGTACAGAATTTTTGTTCACTATATATTTTCCTCATGCCAATTTTATCAACAAGTTTCTTGTTTAAAATGGCATCTGTGAAATTTGATGATATTCTTTTCAGTTATAAGACTCAGTGTAAACACTCAATATACTGATTAAATATTATGTTAATACTGCAGCCAAGACTGGATGAAAAAGTGAAAATAGATATATGATCACAGCATCAATAAAAGATAAATTAACATCACTCTCATACTAGCTGCAGTGCTAAAATGTTTGATTAATGGAAATGCAGATAGGAATACATTTACTTTAATGAATACTTTTTATAATATTTGCTCATTGTAGATTCTTGTTTACTTATGATGGGGTGCTACTGTGATAAGAGGAAGCAAATACTGGGTTACTCTGGAGTGTCAGCTGGTGTATCTCCTACTTTAGGTGGGCTAGTCAAGACTTGATCAATCAGTCCTATTTCCTTAGCTTCACTTGCTTCCATAAACTTATCACGTTCCATCATTGGGCCTGCAATGGAGATGGAATATTTGTGATTGTTTTATCATATTAAGGAACAGTACTCTGTAACAGTTAACCTAAGCCATTAAAACTAGTAAAATTGTTACTTCTAACAAACAACAATAATTAATGCACTTTTTAACCCATAAACGGTCCAGAGGTATATATATGTTCACTACCCCAGTGCTCTGAATATTTTGGAAAATAAATTTTTTTTTATGGAAATAAAGAGCACATTTTTCTAAGTGTTATAGGACAAAAAAAAAATTAGGGTCAGTACTTACAGAGATATGAGGCCGAGAAGTTGGCACTGGATGTTCACCTGACGGCAACCTCCAGTCCTACCGCTTACAAAAGTGTTACTGATATACTACTTTCTTTTTCTCTTTTTCATATTATTTTATATACTTTTTATGTTCTGATCATTACAATTTATAGCAGTTCTTGTCATTTCATAACCAATCTTTGTTACGACACTAGTAAAGTAGGGCTCTGCTTTTCGGCGTTTCGCCTCACAGAGTTCTGCTAATATGGCAATCTCAAATTATGACCAAAACTTTCTATGCGGCAAGCGGTCTTTCAAATACCGCAGGCACCACCCGGTTTGTTTACATTCTCCATGAGCACATCTCTCTATTATGTAATAAAAATCATTCCTGGGCACATTAAATGTCTAACTTTATGTCAATATAGACATTTTCATTAACCCTTTCAGGGTCCAGAGGCCAAATTTCAAAGTGTGCACCAGGGTCAAAGAATTTTCAAAAAAAAAATTTCTTTTTTCTTATGAAATGGTAGAGAATCTTTTTCTAAAGGTAATAAAACAAAAAGTACGAAATTTGATGGAAAATTGACGAAATTATGCTCACGCGAATTTTGATGTGTCGGTGATATTTACTCATCAGCGATTTTTCCGACTTTGGCTCCCATTTTAGGCCAATTACAGTATTCCAGTCAACCAAATTCTTAGCTATTTCACTAGTATTACAGTGGACCCCCGCTTAACGATCACCTACCAGTGCGACCAATTATGTAAGTGTATTTATGTAAGTGTGTTTGTACGTGTATGTTTGGGGGTCTGAAATGGACTAATCTACTTCACAATATTCCTTATGGGAACAAATTCGGTCAGTACTGGCACCTGAACATACTTCTGGAATGAAAAAATATCGTTAACCGGGGGTCCACTGTACTTCTATTCTATCGACTGAGCACAAGAAATCACCAAGTCAACTGTGTCAACGACAAAATAAAGTGATCGGAAATTGGTAATTTGGCCAATTTCACACAAAGTTCATAATATTCCAATTTCAAAATAGTGTCCAGAATAAACAATGCAGGCATTCCTGGCACTAAACTAACATTTCTTCTGTTCATTAGTTATGTTTTCAGGCTTTACAAATGAATTCCATTTTGATTTTTCATTCACATAATGAATTTTTATTCAAACCAAAAAGTAGAAGATTTACTGTTATGCAATACTGTAATAATTGTATAAATAGCATCACCACAATTGTAAATGTATATTAGACCCACCAGCTGTCATGTATTAGACTTGTGAGGTCATTTGTTTACTCTTGAACATCGCCAAAAATTTAACATGTCTGCTACTTTTAGCTCAGTTTCAAGCCATTTCCAGTACTAAAACCAATCAAAATCATCTCTATTTCTGTAGTATATCTTCCATTCTATCAAATGTGACCAAGAAATTGCAAATACAACTATAAAAACATACGAAAAAATACTGCAAAATCGCTGTTTTAATAGAAAATTACGGTCTCAGTTTTTTCTCATTATGCACTGTGTTCTGCAGGATTTGTTTTATGTGGTGCACACATACCACATAGATGTATTCTCTCATATCTAGGCCCAAATTTACTGCTCACAGCTTATCAGAGTGAGCTGAGCTCATGGCGTAGATCTACGGTTTGGACCCTGAACGTAAAGCCGTAGATCTACGGCACGGACCCTGAAAGGGTTCATTCATCTATGATAATTTCTTCAAAGTTATATAAGAAACACATTACATAGCATATAAACATGCTGTTTATATGCTATGGAGGTGTGGTTGCCAGGTGGAGGGAAAACATTACATAATACAGTGGACCCCCACTTAGCGATCACCTCCCAATGCGACCAATTATGTAAGTGTATTTATATAAGTGCGTTTGTATGTGTATGTTTGGGGGTCTGAAATGGACTAATCTACTTCACAATATTCCTTATGGGAACAAATTCGGTCAGTACTGGCACCCGAAAATACTTCTGGAATGAAAAAATATCGTTAATCGGGGGTCCACTGTACTAATAATAATCACTCTTGGATACATTAAATGTCTTATTTTAAGTTAATATAGACATTTTCATTAATCCATCTATTATATTTTCTTCAAAATTATATAAGAAACATGTTACATAGTATATAAACATAAAATGTTTATATACTATGCAGGTGTCGTAGCCGGGCAGAGGGAAAACATTATGTCACTCCCCTTAATACATAACGCTTTTCGGCTTGAATTATTCATTACTTCTCCCTTTGTTTATGATGGCATCTAAAGGTAGTTATTAGAAACAAACTCAGTGAACGTGGTATATCAATGATAATAATATGGTTCTGGGCTACAATAACCCTTTAGGGGTCAGCAGGCCCTCTCCTAAACTTGTTCTCAGGGTTGGAAATTTTTCAAAAAAATAAAATAATTATTTTTTCTTATGAAATGATAGAGAATCTTCTCCCGATCATAATGCCAACAAAAGTATGAAATTTAATGGAAAACTTACGGAATTATGCTCTCGAGAAGTTAGCGGTCTCAACGATGTTTATGCATCGACGATTTCGCCCACTTTGAGTCCTATTTTCGGCCAATTCCAATGTGCCAGTCGATAAAAATCATACATATTTTGCTAGAACTCGATTTTTTCTATTAAATGAATACAAGAAACTACCCATTTACCAATGTCAACTACCCAATAAAGTGGTCAGAAATTGGCAATTTTGCCAATTTCACACAAATTTCAAAAGATGCCAATTTCCAAACAGGGTCCAGAATAAACCAGACAGACATTCCTGGCACTAAAATAACATTTCCTCTGTTCATTAGTCACATCCCCAGGCCTCTGTTATATTTCTTTTGCTTTCCAGTTTGAATTTTTATTCTCACAAAAATAGAAGATTTACTGTTTCGCAGACTACTGCATTAGTGTAAAAATGATATAAATAATATCAGCGCACTTGTGAAAGAATATTAGACTCACCGGTTGACGTGTATTGGAAGGATGGCATGATTTGTTTACTTTTGAACGTTGACAAAAGTCAAACATTTCTGCTAATTTGAGCTCAATTTCAAGGTACTTTTCATTGTGAAACCAATCAAAATCATCTCAATTTCCATAATATGTCTTCCACTCTATGAAATGAGACCAAGAAAACTAGAATACAACCATAAATAGCATACGAAAATACACTGCAAAGTCGCTGTTTTAGACCAAAAACACGGTCGGAGTTTTTTTTTCTCATTACGCACTGTGCTGCAGGAATTTTTTTATACTGTGCACACTGACCACATAGACCCATTCATTCATATGTAGGCCTACCAGCTTTCTCTCACTAGATCTGAAGGCAGAAGAAAGAAGACGAGGAAGGAGGAAGAAGAGGAAGGAGGAGGAGGAGGAAGGAGGAGGAGGAGGGAGGAGGAGGAGGAGGAGGAGGGAGGAGGAGGAGGAATGAGGAGGAAGAGAAGAAGGAGGAGGAGAAAGAGGAGGAGGAGGAGGAGGAGAAAGAAGAGGAGGAGGAGAAAGAAGAGGAGGAGGAGGAAGAGAAAGAAGAGGAGGAGGAGGAGGAGAAAGAAGAGGAGGAGGAGGAAGAGAAAGAAGAGGAGGCAGAGAAAGAGGAGGAGGAGGAGAAAGAGGAGGAGAAAGAGGAGGAGGAGGAGAAAGAGGAGGAGGAGGAGAAAGAGGAGGAGGAGGAGAAAGAGGAGGAGGAGGAGAAAGAGGAGGAGAGGGAGGGAGGGAGAAAGGGAGGGAGGGAGGAGGAGGAGCTAATACAGTGGACCCCCGCATAACGATGGCATCACATAGCGATTATTTCGCATACCGCTTACTTTAATTGCAAAAATTTTGCCTCACATACCGCTTAAAAACCCGCTTACCGATTTTCTTCCAAGACGCGCTCACATGTTCCGCCGGTGGCATTGTTTACCAGCCAGCCTCCGCGGTAACATCCAAGCATACAATCGGAATATTTCGTATTATTACAGTGTTTTCGGTGCTGTTTCTGGAAAATAAGTGACCATGGGCCCCAAGAAAGCTTCTAGTGCCAACCCTGTGGTAAAAAGGGTGAGAATTAGTATGGAAATTAAGAAAGATTTTGAAGGGTTTGGGGCTAACCCTGAGAAGCCTATGCCAGTTGTGGAATCCATTGTGCCTACTTCAAAAATTAAGGAAATGTGTGCACAGTGGGTTGAACTGCAAACCTTTATGGATGAAAATCACCCTGACACAGCTGTTGCAAGCCGTGCTGGTGACTATTTCAATGACAATGTTGTGGCCCATTTTAGACAAATCGTAAAGGAACGGGAGGTACAGAGCTCTATGGACAGATTTGTTGTGCGACAGAGGTCCAGTGACTCTCAAGCTGGTCCTAGTGGCATTAAAAGAAGAAGGGAAGTAACCCCGGAAAAGGACTTGCTACCTCAAGTCCTAATGGAAGGGGATTCCCCTTCTAAACAGTAAGAAGATAATGCTCTCCCCTCCTCCCATCCCATCAATCATCACCAGATCTTCAATAAAAGTAAGTGTCATGTAAGTGTGCATGCCTTTTTCAGTTTGTGTGTATTAAAATTAACATTTCATGTGGTAAAAAAAATTTTTTTTCATACTTTTGGGTGTCTTGCACGGATTAATTTTATTTCCATTATTTCTTATGGGGAAAATTCATTCACATAACGATTATTTCGCATAACAATTACCCCTCTTGCACGGATTAAAATCGTTAACCGGGGGTCCACTGTAATAAGTTCCCCTGAAGCATGTAAAACAAGCCTCAGTCCACCCCTGACAGTGAAGTGATAAGATGAGATAAAATAAGAAGTGACATTTGATGAGCATACGCGAGGGTGCAGTGGTAAGACTTGATAAGATATTTGATGAGCGGCAGCCCTCACTTTGTTTTCGCTGGTACACAAACATGTCTGTCTGTCTGTCAAGCTCCCTGTCTATTTGTCTATCCTTCTAGGTATCTGTCTCAGAGAGAGCCACAAGACTGCATCATCACGTTTACTCATATCTTCAAGCAGAATATAGCACTTTATCTGGATTTTTGGGGGTTATCCTAGGTAATTTACACTATGTATACTTATATTTATGTGCACCTGTGAGACAGAGATAGACAGAGACAGATAGAGACAGATAGAGAGAGATAGAGACAGATAGACAGAGACAAAGATAGACAGAGATAGACATAGACACAGATAGACAAACAGAGACAGAGCCAGGCCACCAGCAGCTGGCCAGCCAGCCATTCAGCCAATCTGCTGAAAAAGTATTACATTCCAGAATTGTTTCTCTTCACTTAGGGCATAGGTTATAAGACATTCCGAAAGGGTGTTGCACAAATATTGCACATGGGTTATTATCGAGGTTTTTTTATATTTCCTCGACCACTTATGGCCACATCCACCTCAAAGCCACTAAACTCGGGGTTAACATCACTTTCCTCTTAAAATGGGAGAGTTAATACTACATGAAATCAGTGAATCCCAGGTGTTTGCCACGCTGTTTGCTCTAGCTGGCGCTCATTTGAACTAGTGCTCCCACAAGGTACTAAGTGGTCCCAGATTTTTTTAATACCGTGCACACTGAGCATTAACCTTTTGGGGGTCGCCAGGCCCTCTCAGAGACTTGTTCTCAGGGACGCCAAAATTTAAAAAAAAAAAATTATTTTTTCTTATGAAAATATAGAGAATCTTTTCCCGATCATAATGACACCAAAAGCATGAAATTTGATGGCAAACTTACGGAATTATGCTCTCGCGAAGTTAGCGGTCTCGACAATGTTTACGCATCGGCGATTTTGCCTA
The DNA here is from genome assembly GCF_038502225.1 of Cherax quadricarinatus. Classification (NCBI taxonomy): domain Eukaryota; kingdom Metazoa; phylum Arthropoda; class Malacostraca; order Decapoda; family Parastacidae; genus Cherax; species Cherax quadricarinatus. Next base: position 3,794,868 of record NC_091311.1, on the reverse strand, counting down.
CTTTGAGCACTATTTTCGGCCAATTCCAATGCACTAGTCGACAAAAATCGTAACTATTTTGCCAGAACTCCATTTTTTCTATCGAATGAGTACAAGAAACCACCCATTTCAACTATCCAATAAAGTGGTCAGAATTTAGCAATTTTGCCAATTTCACACAAATTTCAAAAGATGCCAATTTCCAAATAGGGTCCAGAATAAACAAGAAAGACATTCCTGGCACTAAAATAACAAGTTCTCTGTTCGTTAGTCACATCCCCAGGCCCCTCTTATATTTCTTTGGCTTTCCACTTTGAATTTTTATTCTTACAAAAAATAGAAGATTTACTGTTATGCAGACTAATGCATTAGTGTAGAAATGGTATATATAATATCAGCCCACTTGTGAAAGAATATCAGACTCACCAGTTGACGTGTATTGGACACTTGGCATGATTAGTTTACTTTTGAACTTTGGTAAAAATCGAACATTTCTGCTACTTTGAGCTCAATTTCAAGGTACTTTTCAATGTAAAACCAGTCAAAATCATCTCAATTTCTATAATATATCTTCCATTCTATAAAATGAGATCAAGAAAACTAGAATACAACAATAAATACCATACAAAAATACAGTGCAAAGTCGCTGTTTTATTCCAAAAACATGGTCAAAGTTTTTTTTTTCTCATTACGCACTCTGTTCTGCAGGATTTTTTTTATACTGCGCACACTGACCACACAGACCCATTCTTTCATATGTAGGCCTACCAGCTTTCTCTCACTAGATTTGAGGGCACTAGAATTTATGAGTATTAGTACATCAAAAACCCTGGGGCATAAGCCGTACTAGTACGGCCGAAACCCCCATAGGGTTAAGACCCATTCTATGCTGACAAGGCATCTCAGGCCAAATTTGAAGGCAGGAAAATAAAACATATATATACATTTGGAGCACCAGTGGTAAGAATGTATAATGTATATGTTTGGACTGTTTACGGGCTAAAATCTGAAATATTTACACTGATGAGCAATGTAACATTTATGAAGAAATTAAAGAAAACCAGTTAGCTGTGATTTGTATAGAGGTGCATAGTACAGTGTCTGCACTGTGACAGATTGATGGAACTGTTCCAGTTTGGAGAGTTACTTGACATGTGATGTCAATGAATTTCTGGCAAAACAGTTTCCAAAAGAATGATGGCGAATGGGTTTCCTTCTTTGATATATTGTTTCTTGGTGGGAGAATGACTAATGTGGTAAAAAGAATATATTATTGCTACTGCAGTGAAAGACAAGAAAGCTCTTGAATAAATGTTGCATTAAATAAAAACAAGTAGAAAAAATTCCAACATTATCACAAATAAGTAAGTTGTTAAACTCTGGTTAAACACTATAATAGAGCAGGTGCAAAAGAAATATGTTTGGCAAACAAAAAAAAAGGGTATAAACAAATGTGTAATGTACAGGGGAGCTAACTCCAAACTCTGCATGTGCAACACACAGGCTATTAAATTACAATGAAGATAAGGAAGTCAAGTACCAAGCTACATAGTGTCTGGGGGTGCCTTAATGCTAGTGAAGGGTTCTTGATTTAAGGAATTAGAGCTACCCTTCCTTTCCTCAATTCATAGTTAACTGCCCCAACCACAATCACTTCCTGGCATCTGGTGAAATACTTACATGTACTGTTGTTATATATTATATATGACACTGATGTACAACACCCATCTGGGTTACAATTGTTGAAACATATTTTAACTTGCCTTCTCATTGCTAGAATATGGGACTGTGGGTATTTCTAGGTTGGTGATTATTTTTTAATAAAGTATCATCAATATCCAATGCTACACAGCATCTTCAAATATCAGTGTCATTGTCATGCTGTATGTAATACAGTGGACCCCCGGTTCGCGAAGTCATCGGTAACCAATAAATCCGGTATCCGAAGCATTATATCGCAAAAAATTTGCCTCAGTTCCCATTACAAAACCCGGTACGCGATACGATTCGTACGAGACATGTCCACGTGTGGCCTGAACTGCCCCGTGTGTGCCAGTGTTTACAAGCCAGCCAGTGTGCGCATATCTAAGGATACATTTGGTACATTCCATATTATCACTGTTTTTGGTGCTTGTTTCTGCAAAATAAGTCACCATGGGCCCCAAGAAAGCTTCTAGTGCCAACCCATCTAGACCAAGGGTGCTAATGACTATTGAAATGAAGAAAGAGATAATTGCAAAGTATGAAAATGGAGTGCGTGTGTCGGACCTGGCCAAGATGCATAGTAAATCCCAATCAACCATCTCTACAATAGTGAGCAGGAAAACGGCAATCAAGGAAGCTGTTGTTGTAAAAGGTGCAACTGTGATTACAAAACAGCGATCGCAAGAGTTAGAAAATGTTGAGAGACTGTTATTGGTGTGGATAAATGAAAAACATAGCTGGAGATAACATCTCTCAAGCGATCATTTGCAAAAAGGCTAGGAAGTTGCATGAGGATTTAATTAGAAAAATGCCTGCAACTAGTGGTGATGTGAGTGAATTTAAGGCCAGCAAAGGTTGGTTTGAAAGATTTAAGAATCGTAGTGGCATACATAGTGTGATTAGGCATGGTGAGGCTGCCAGTTCAGACCAAAAAGCAGCTGAAAAATATGTGCATGAATTCAAGGAGTACATAGAGGCTGAAGGATTGAAAACTGAACAAGTGTTTAATTGTGACAAAACAGGCCTGTTTTGGAAGAAATTGCCAAGCAGGACTTACATTACTCAGGAGGTAAAGGCACTCCCAGGACATAAGCCTATGAAAGACAGGCTTACTCTGTTGATGTGTTCCAATGCTACTGGTGACTGCAAAGTGAAGCCTTTATCGGTGTATCACTCAGAAACTCCCAGAGCGTTCAGGCAAAAGAATATCCTCAAGGCTAATTTGTGAGTGCTGTGGAGGGCAAACACTAAGGCATGGGTCACTAGGGACTTTTCTATGACTGGTTACACCATGCATTTGCCCCCACTGTGAAAAATTACCTAACTGAAAAGAAATTAGACCTTAAGTGCCTCCTGGTGTTAGACAATGCCCCTGGTCATCCTACAGACTTGGCAGAGCGACTTTGTGGGGACATGAGCTTCATTAAGGTCAAGTTTTTGCCTCCTAATACCACTCCTCTCCTGCAGCCCATGGACCAGCAGGTCATTTCCAACTTCAAGAAACTGTACACAACAGCTATGTTTGAAAGGTGCTTTGAAGTGACCAGAGATACTCTATTGACTCTAAAGGAGTTTTGGAAGGATCACTTTAATATCCTAAATTGTGTAAACCTTATAGGTAAGGCTTGGGAGGGAGTGACTAAGAGGACCTTGAACTCTGCTTGGAAGAAACTGTGGCCAGAATGTGAAGACAAAAGGGATTTTGAAGGGTTTGAGGCTAACCCTGGGAATCCTATGCCAGTTGAGGAATCCATTGTGGCATTGGGAAAGTCCTTGGGGTTGGAGGTTAGTGGGGAGGATGTGGAAGAGTTGGTGGAGGAGGACAACGATGAACTAATCAATAAATAACAAAAAAAGGCACAATACCATGACTGGAACGATACACAAATAACCCGCACATAAAAGAGAGAAGCTTACGACGACGTTTCGGCCCGACTTGGACCGCATGTATCTTAATTTCATCTTGTCGGTATTATATACCATTCTTGTACTACTACTACTACTACCACCACCACCTCTTCCTGCCTATATATAGCCATCCTGCTCCTCTTCTGGTTAGTGTGACTTGTGCAAATGGTCCAAGTCGGACCGAAACGTCGTCGTAAGCTTCTCTCTTTTATGTGCGGGTTATTTGTGTACGAACTAATCACTGATGAGCTGCTAGATCATCTTCAACAGCAAGAGGCCAGACCTGAGGAAACTGCTTCGGAGGAGGGTTTAGAGAAATTGAGGAAGTTGCCTACTTCAAAGATTAAGGAAATGTGTGCAAAGTGGCTTGACGTGCAAACCTTTTTTGATGAAAATCACCCTGACACAGCTACTGCAAGCCGTGTTGGCAACCTGTACACTGAAAATGTTGTGAACCACTTTAGGAAAGTCACAAACGAACGAGAGGTACAGGCCTCTATGGACAGATATGTTGTGCGACTGAAGTCCAATGACTCTCAAGCTGGTCCTAGTGGCATTAAAAGAAGAAGGGAAGTAACCCCAGAAAAGGACTTGCTACCTCAAGTCCTAATGGAGGGGGATTCCCCTTCTAAACATTAAAAACTTCGATACTCTCCCATCCTCCCATCCCATCAATCATCACCAATCTTCATTAAAGGTAAGTGTCAATTATTCTATTGTGATTATTCTATTGTTATTATTGTTATTGTAATTATTCTATTGCATTAAACTTAATATTTCATGTGGTAAAAGTTTTTTTTTCATACTTTTGGGTGTCTTGCACGAATTAATTTGATTTCCATTATTTCTTATGGGGAAAATTGATTCGCTTTCCGATAATTTTGCTTGACGATGAGCTCTCAGGAACGGATTAATAACGTGAACCGGGGGTCCACTGTATGTTCTTATATATTGTTTGAGGCTACTCTTCTCTCACCCACCTTCCAGTAACATCAACAACCCCTGATGCTGATGGTACCATTACTGTTACTGGCACCACCACCTCCACCACTAATGCAGCCAGCGCTGCTGATGCTACCATCATTGTTGCTGACAACCACACTTGTGCAGTTAGTGGTGCTTATACCACTGCTGCAGGTGCAGCAGTGCTGCTGCTGCTGCTACTGCTGTTGCTAATCCTCCTCTTCTTAAAACACAGTCTTCTCTATGATTACTTGTCTACCTCTGATCTGCTACAATACCTGTTACCCATCATTATTTCTTACTGTTGATGTCTCTCCCTAGCATGCCTCTTCTTCTCCACCATTTTTTTTCACTTATGCCATATATAGCACTGTATGACCCTGACAGGTTCCACACTTTCCTATGAATATAATAATAATTGTTTGCCAATGACAAATACAGTGGAACCTCGGTATACAACCAGCTCCCTACTCGAACAAAGCTCAGCACTCGACCAAACAAATACGACCTGCCAGACTTCACTGTAAACTATTTCATGTTCCTTCGGATTTTTTTTTTGTATTATTTGTATAAATAAGTCACCATGGGGCCTACGACGAATAGCCCTTTGACTGTCGCAACCCCCAATACTGAGGTGTCTCCTGGTGTCACAAAATTTCAAAAAAAAAAAAATTGTTTTTTTCTTATGAAATGATGGAGAATCTTTTCCCGATTGTAAAGACACCAAAAAAACGAAATTTGATGGAAAACTGACGGAATTATGCTCTCGCGAAGTTAGCGACCTCGACGATATTCACAAATCGGCAATTTCGCCCACTTTGAGCCCTATTTTCGGCTAATTCCATTATTCTAGTCAACCAAACTCATAGTTATTTCTTCAGAACTCCATTTTTGCCATCGATTGAGTACAAGAAACTGCCCATTTACCGATTTCAACTACCCAATAACATGGTCAGAAATTTGCAATTTAGCCAATTTCACGAAAATTAAAAAATATGACAATTTCAAAATAAGGACCAGAATGAACAATGCAGACATTCCTGGCTCTAAAACAACATTTTCTTTGTTCATCAGTCATGTCTCCAGGCCCCTGTGATATTACTCTTGCTTTTTATTTTGAAATTTTATTCAAACAAAAAATAGAAGATTTACTGTTATGCAGACTACTGCAATACTGTAATAATTATATAAATTACATCAACCCATTCATGACTGCATATTAGAATGGCTATTTCGACATTTATTGGACAATGACATCATTTGTTTACTTTTGAACATCGGCAAAAATCAAACATTTCCCTTACTTTGTGCTCCATTTCCAGGTTCTTTTTATAGTAAAATTAATCAAAATCACCTCTATTTCTATTATATAGTTTCCATTCTATCTAATGAGACCAAGAAAACGAGAATACAACCACAAATACTATACGAAAATAGACCACAAAGTCGGCATTTTAATTAAAAAAAATGGTCAGAGTTTTTTTTTTCTCATTATACACTGCGTGCTCCAGGATTTTTTTTATATGGTGCACACTGACCACACAGACCCATTCTCTCACATGTGGGCCTACCGGCTTTCTCCTGCCTGATCTAAAGCCGCTAGAATTTATGAGTATATATACGTCAAACACGGTACCTCGTAAACGTATATATACGGCCGCGACAGTCAAAGGGTTAGTGATAACAGCAAACCAAACAAAAAATTGGTTGGGAAGAACTTGTTCGATACTCAAATGGAACGTCACCTGAACAGCCATCTGGAATGAATTAAGGTCATATACCAAGGTTCCACTGTTGTTTGAGGCATAGTAAGCAACAGGTTAGAGATTGGAAAATGTCTTGTAGCCCTATTAACAGCTGTATTGTATAACTCAAGGATAATAGTATTGTTAACAGTTGTATTGTATAACTCAAGGATAAGTATTGTTAACCTGGAGTTTACCTGGAGAGAGTTCCGGGGGTCAACGCCCCGGCGGCCCGGTCTGTGACCAGGCCTCTTGGTGGATCAGAGCCTGATCAACCAGGCTGTTACTGCTGGCTGCACGCAAACCAACGTACGAGCCACAGCCTGGTTGGTCAGGAACCGACTTTAGGTGCTTGTCCAGTGCCAGCTTGAAGACTGCCAGGGGTCTGTTGGTAATCCCCCTTATGTATGCTGGGAGGCAGTTGAACAGTCTTGAGCCCCTGACACTTATTGTATGGTCTCTTAACATGCTAGTGACACCCCTGCTTTTCATTGGGGGGATGTTGCATCGTCTGCCAAGTCTTTTGCTTTCGTAGTGAGTGATTTTCGTGTGCAAGTTCGGTACTAGTCCCTCTAGGATTTTCCAGGTGTATATAATCATGTATCTCTCCCGCCTGCATTCCAGGGAATACAGGTTCAGGAACCTCACGCGCTCCCAGTAATTTAGGTGTTTTATCTCCGTTATGCACGCCGTGAAGGTTCTCTACATTTTCTAGGTCAGCAATTTCACCTGCCTTGAAACGTGCTGTTAGTGTGCAGCAATATTCCAGCCTAGATAAAACAAGTGACCTGAAGAGTGTCATCATGGGCTTGGCATCCCTAGTTTTGAAGGTTCTCATTATCCATCCTGTCATTTTTCTAGCAGATGCGATTGATACAATGTTATGGTCCTTGAAGGTGAGATCCTCCAACATGATCACTCCCAGGTCTTTGATGTTGGTGTTTCGCTCTATTTTGTGGCCAGAATTTGTTTCGTACTCTGATGAAGATTTAATTTCTTCGTGTTTACCATATTTGAGTAATTGAAATTTCTCATCGTTGAACTTCATATTGTTTTCTGCAGCCCACTGAAAGATTTGGTTGATGTCCTCCTGGAGCCTTGCAGTGTCTGCAATGGAAGACACTGTCATGCAGATTCGGGTGTCATCTGCAAAGGAAGACACGGTGCTGTGGCTGACATCCTTGTCTATGTCAGATACGAAGATGAGGAACAAGATGGGAGCGAGTACTGTGCCTTGTGGAACAGAGCTTTTCACCGTAGCTGCCTCGGACTTTACTCTGTTGACTACTACTCTCTGTGTACTGTTAGTGAGGAAATTATAGATCCATCGACTGACTTTTCCTGTTATTCCTTTAGCACGCATTTTGTGAGCTATTACGCCATGGTCGCACTTGTCGAAGGCTTTTGCAAAGTCTGTATAAATTACATCTGCATTCTTTTTGTCTTCTAATGCATCTAGGACCTTGTCGTAGTGATCCAATAGTTGAGACAGACAGGAGCGACCTGTTCTAAACCCATGTTGCCCTGGGTTGTGTAATTTATGGGTTTCTAGATGGGTAGTGATCTTGCTTCTTAGGACCCTTTCAAAGATTTTTATGATATGGTATGTTAGTGCTATCGGTCTGTAGTTCTTTGCTGTTGCTTTACTGCCCCCTTTGTGGAGTGGGGCTATTTCTGTTGTTTTTAGTACCTGTGGGACGACCCCCGTGTCCATGCTCCCTCTCCATAGGATGGTAAAAGCTCATGATAGGGGCTTATTGCAGTTCTTGATGAACACGGAGTTCCATGAGTCTGGCCCTGGGGCAGAGTGCATGGGCATGTCATTTATCGCCTGTTCGAAGTCATTTGGCATCAGGATAACATCAGAGAGACCATACCCCGGCCGGGATTGAACCCACGGTCAGAGAGTCTCAAAACTAGCTGGTCTAGTGGCTACGCGACGGGCTGGAGTTTTGAGACTCTCTGACCGCGGGTTCAATCCCTGCCGAGGTATGGTTTGTTTGCAATCGTGTCATTACGACTCTCAGTCTTCGACTCTCAGTCTGGTTAGCGGCTTGCTAAAAACTGAGTCATATTGGGACTTGAGTAGCTCACTCATTTCCTTGCTGTCATCTGTGTAACACCCATCTTGTTTAACCCTTTGAGGGTTTTCGTCGTACTAGTACGTCTTACGAGTAGGGGTTTTTGACGTACTAGTACTCATAAATTCTAGCGGCCTCAAATCTAGTGGGAGAAAGCTGGTAGGCCTTCATATGAAAGAATGGGTCTATGTGGTCAGTGTACACAGTCTAAAAAAAATCCTGCAGCACACAGTGCATAATGAGAAAAAAAAAACTTTGACCATTTTTTTTTAATAAATCAGCGACTTTGCAGTGTATTTTCGTATGGTATTTATTGTTGTATTCTAGTTTTCTTGGTCTCATTTTATAGAATGGAAGACATATTACAGAAATTGAGATGATTTTGACTGGTTTTACAAAGAAAAGTGCCTTGAAATTGAGCTCAAAGTAGCAGAAATGTTCGATTTTTACCAAACTTCAAAAGTACACAAATCGTGCCAAGCGTGCAATACACGTCAACTGGTGAGTCTAATATTCTTTCACAAGTGCACCAATAATACTTATACCATTTTTTACACTAATGCAGTAGTCTGCATAACAGTAAATCTTATATTTTTTGTGAAAATAAAAATTCAAAGTGGAAAGCAAAAGAATATAAGAGGGGCCTTGAGACGTTACTAATGACTAGAGTAAATGTCATTTTAGTGCTAGGAATGTCTTTCTTGTTTATTCTGGACCCTATTCGGAAATTGGCATCTTTTGAAATTTGTGTGAAATTGGCAAAATTGCTAAATTCTGACCACTGTACTGGATAGTTGAATTTCATAAATGAGTGGTTTCTTGCACCCATTCGATAGAAAAAATAGAGTTCTAGCGAAATATTCATGTTTTTTGTCGACTAGTACAGTGAAATTGGCCGAAAATGGGGCTCAAAGTGGGCAAAATCGCCGATGCGTAAACATCGCCGAGACCGCTAACTTTGCGAGAGCATAATTCCGTAAGTTTTCTATCAAATTTCAAACTTTTGGTGTCTTTATGATCGGGAAAAGATTCTCTATCTTTTCATAAGAGAAAATAATTTTTTTTTTTTTAAATTTGGCCGACCCTGAGAACGAGTTTCGGAGAGGGCCTGTCGACCCTCAAAGGGTTAAGTAGGGGCCCAATACTGGACGTTGTTCTCGACTTTGATTTGGTATAGGAGAAGAAATACTTTGGGTTTCTTTCGATTTCATTTATGGCTTTTAGTTCTTCCCGCGATTCCTGACTCCTGTAAGATTCCTTTAGCTTAAGTTCGATGCTTGCTATTTCTCTGACCAGTGTCTCCCTACGCATTTCAGATATATTGACCTCTTTTAGCCGCTCTGTTATTCTTTTCCGTAGCCTGTAAAGGGAGCGCCTGTCACTTTCTATTTTACATCTACTCCTCCTTTTTTTTAGAGGAATAAGCCTTGTGCATACATCGAGTGCCACTGAGTTAATCTGTTCTAGGCATAAGTTGGGGTTTGTGTTGCTTAGTATATCTTCCCAGCTTATATCAGTTAGGACTTGGTTTACTTGGTCCCACTTTATGTTTTTGTTGTTGAAGTTGAATTTGGTGAATGCTCCCTCGTGACTAATCTCACTATGTAGGTCTGGGGCTCCGCGCATACATGTCTGAACCTCAATTATGTTGTGATCTGAGTATATTGTTTTTGATATGGTGACATTTCTTATCAGATCATCATTGTTAGTGAAGATGAGGTCTAGTGTATTCTCCAGTCTAGTAGACTCTATTATTTGCTGGGTTAAATTGAATTTTGTGCAGAGATTTAAAAGCTCGTGTGAGTGTGAGTTTTCATCAGAGCTGCCTCCTGGTGTTATTACTGCAACAAATTATTTGCTATATTCCTCCATTTTAGGTGTCTGAAGTTGAAATCCCCCAGGAGCAAGATGTTGGGTGCAGGAGCTGGAAGATTTTCCAGACAGTGGTCAATTTTTAACAGTTGTTCCTGGAAGTGCTGGGATGTTGCATCCAGAGGTTTGTAGACTACCACAATGACTAGGTTTTGGTTCTCGATCTTTACTGCTAAAACTTCCACTACATCATTTGAGGCATTAAGCAGTTCTCTGCAAACAAGTGACTCTGCAATGTACAGGCCAACCCCCCCCCCTTTGCCTGTTCACTCTGTCGCATCTGTATAGGTTGTAACCTGGGATCCATATTTTGTTGTCCAAGTGATCCTTTATGTGGGTCTCAGTGAAAGCCGCGAACATTGCCTTTGCCTCTGCAAGCAGTCCACGGATGAAAGGTATTTTGTTGTTTGTTGCTGGCTTTAGACCCTGTATATTTGCAAAGAAGAATGTCATCGGACTGGTGGTATTGTTGGTACTCGGGGGGATTTTTTTTCCGGCATTAGTATCTGTATCTGTTGGTTTGGAGTGGAGGCCATCGACTGTGGTTCCACTCCAGGAATGACTGGATTTAGTGTATGATTTCTGCCATTTCCTGCCAGGTTTTTTTTCTTTCCTGGCAATAAAAAACCTCTCCCTCTTGGGTGGCTGTGGCTACCCAGGTTTTCCCATGGCCTGGATGTTTTGTATCTTTTTGTCCCCTTTAGATGGTGTGCCTGGCAATTTAAGTTATAACATAGTCTTTCCTGTACTGAAGAGGTACACATTTCAGGGTGAAAAAGCTTACAGGAAGGGAGTTTGCATTTTCCTGTTGTCATATGGGCACGGCATTTTCTAGGGTGGTCATAGTTGCACGTCCCATCTGTTTTTCCAGATTTCCCATGCCTGCAGATGCCAAGTGCACAGTATATGCACAGCCTTGGTTTCTGTTTGCCTTGGGTTTCTGTGACTATTCCCTGTTGGTGCATGTTTACCTGTCTTATTCCTATCCTCATTAGCACCAACAATGGAGCTCCCATCAGTTGTTTTTGGTAATATATTCTCACTATTGCTAGTGGAGTCCTCTTGTTTGCTATTTCCTGTGGTATTTCTAGTTTGCAATATTGGTTTTATCTTATCTTTGACTACACTTGCTTCCCCACTATGGCTCCTGTCTCCCATGAGGTCATTTATATGCATTCCTTCCTGCGTATAATTCCCGACTACCTGGACAAAATCTCCAGCTTAACCATTACTGTCTACCAGGACAGCACTATCAGCCCCACATTTACTGACTACCAGGACATCACCTCCAGCCTAACAGTTTGTGACTACATGGCCAGTATCAAGGGCAGTACCATCCAGCCCAGACTTTTTATGTTCCCATCTGTTGTAGAAAGCTTCCAGGTTGTCTATGAAAGCATCTTTGATGTTATCCTTTTTTAATACCCTTGTGATTTTAGTCCACAGATTTATCTCAATTGGGTATACCCAAAAACACTTCCCTGTTTTAATACTGCTTGTAGCTAGTTCTTGGATATCTGCACAAGGGGCCTGACACCAATTTCCACAAAAATGACAATTTATCCATGTGGAAGCCCGTTTGTTTGATTTGTTTCATAATGATTTGGGCTTCATAATGATTTGAATGGTTGATTTACTGTAATTCTACTAGCAACCTCTTGAATACTCTATTAATAACCTCCTTAAAGTGAAGCTCTAGCTATTTGTATTTCTATTTCTAACTGTACTTGTATATTAGGACAGCTTACCGGTGTGCGTTCCTGATTTATATTTATTGTTTGTGTTTGATAAGGGCACCTACAACTACATCCGTTTACAGTCTGCTTTATTGTCCAACGAATCCGTTTGAAACCAGTCGAGGGTTCGGACCAGTCGAGGGTTCGGACCAGTCGAGGGTTCGACCAGTCAAGGGTTCGGAACCAGTCTGATCTGATCAGTGGGTCACTTATTTAAAACATACTGGGCTAACACATGAAGGATCTACTGGAAATTATCTACCCGAGTAATATGTGATTTGATTGATACAAAAGTATAACTTGCGTGTTGAAGAACCGGTGATTGCTGGCAGCTCCTACAATGACAAACAGTCAAGCCTCAACCCTTGTTTATCGATCACTGTATCTAGCTTTTCTAGGTTTTTTCCGTCCCCACCACAATAAATACTACATTATCACTATAGTTGACTGGTGGAAATTTTGGAGGAAAGACGCTTTTTCTGTAGTAATATTTGCTTCTCGTTGTGTATATTGCGACCGCTGGTAACTACAGGTTATATGACATTCACAGTATACGTCTGGTATTTCAAGAAAAAAGAAACTAATGAAAGTCACTCCACTCCATAAAGTACCATTATAATACTGGTTAGTTGCTACTACAACACTGTATTCTGCTATTCACTGGTATCACCAGATTATATGCGAGTACACTAGCAGGCCAGGAAGATTATTAAAACAGCTGACCAGTGTGGTAAGTAGGTGGCGACTTCTGGCATCTGCCTCTATAGGCTTATCACTTCATTTACAAATTCACCTGTTTTCAAATGACACTTTAGCATTTCTTATCTATATACTAGGGAGCCACTGTAGTATACACTATACACTATGTATACACAATGTTATCAGGGAGACTTTCTTTCCTCTGACAAAGAAAAGTTCCATTATTATTATTTTGCACACGGCACACTAGGCCTATGATTCCCCTCTGGCAGTAAACTCTGCTAGGTAGTGCACACTAATTCTCCTTTTTTTGACTCAGTATATAATGTTTTCTGCCCAAGATTGGTTCCAGGCGCTAGAGGGATGTATCGTATAGGATTGATGGCACAAATTAAAGTTCTAGCACGTAAGATTGACCGTGAAAACACGAGAAAACACGGAGCACAACGAGGCACGCTGACACGCTACATGCTCTTCCTCTTAAGAGTTGTATAACTGAAGGATAATGAGTATTGTTAACAATTATACTGTATAACTCAAGGGTAATGAGTATTGTTAAGAATTATATTGTATAACTCAAGGGTAATGAGTATTGTTAACAGTTGTATCGTGTAACATCAAGGACATGACTATTCTGCTGGGATCTTGGGACCCCATGTCACCTAGAAAAGTGTTTCCAGGTTATAAAACACTAAAGTCAACACACCTATCAATTTAAAATGGCTGATACCAACTAAAATTATGAGAGGATTCTTTAGTATTTATATATCATAGTTGGATTGCATCACACTACAAACTTACCAATTTTTTCTAAAGAAAGGCCAGTATGTTTAACATAAAGATTATTGAGCCGGTCTTTTAATCGGAGAATCTCTTCTGCGTGTATCTGAATGTCAGTGGCTTGGCCCTGTAAAGAAAATAATTTCATTATTTTTAATCAGAAACACAATGGCCTCTCAGCAATTAAAACATTAAAAATGTGATTAAAAAGTTATCTTAAATAACTAAGCCCAAACAATCATTAAACACAAAACCATAAAACACTAACTAAAATGAAAACTTAAATTTTCATGAAGAATTAAAACTTACGATATATCCATCTCTCAAAAACAAAACTTAAAATGAACCATTTACACTTGCAAGTTACAGCAGAACTAGCATATATAATAGTACTGTTTATACCCAACATGCTAAGTTATTCTAAAAACAAGCAAACATTCTGTTACACCTTGCCAGTATAAACATATTTGTTTTATCTGCAATTCAGATTTGATGTGGAATTAACTTCTGTTTTAAGATCAAACTCAGCAGTTAAAATATAAGCAGAACATTTATCTGCTGATTTTTTAAAGCAACTACCTCATATTTTTTTTACTTTTTAGATTGTAATTAATTGCTCAACTTATTATATATTACAAATCAGATCTTACTCCCAAATCAATATTATATCATAGTGACTATCTATCCAATTAACTTTGTTTACCAATACAGGTCCGCCATCACAAATCCGGCAATCAGTTATTCGGTTCCTTCAATTATTCAGCACTGATTTTGGCTAGCATAATTTCAAATTTCCAGGGTCGCCACACCAACCTGCTGGTACTGTTTGGTGGTGCTACTTGCTGCATAAGTCATTCCAATTTCTTTTTCTCCATTTATTGTTTTAACCTGCTTACTTTTAGCCCTAGCCATGGTTCCAATGAATAAAAGAAATGCTTCTCATTATGTAAAGCACCTACACAGTACATTATCCATTAAAGATAAGGTGGATCTGAAGCCACTGTCGGTTGCCATGAGCTCAGTCTCATGAAGCAGGAGAATATACTTTATTATTATGCTAGTATCAACACTACAGCTTATTTGCCTATCACAACTGATCTAATATGACATAAGAAACAATATAAATAACATAAAACATGTTAAATACTCCAGAATGAAAAATTATTTGGCATAACACCGAGCAGTTCGACAGAGTTATGAAGAGGATATGGTAAACAAATACCATTCTCCTATCCTTGTCTTGGGGGCTTATATTAGAGAAAACGGAGTATAGCACAGGGCCAACTATGATATACACTCGTACTCCACCATAAACATGAAACAAAAAAGTTATTTTCTCTCTATAGATTATCACACATAGCAGCATATGTGTAGAGAACCTAGGATAACCCCAAAAAAATCAACGTGGCTTATTTTTAGTGCCTGGCTTGGGTTAGCCATATATGATTTTTGGTAAATATTCGATTCCCAGCCAGGGTAGAAACATTAGGCGTGTTTTTTTACACCTGTTGTCTATGTTTACCAATCAGTAAATGGGTACCTGGGTGTTAGCCGACTAGTGTGGGTGTTACCCTGGGACACTGACCTAATTTTCTTGAAATACTCAGCATAACAAGTGCCTTTCTATACAGTAGTATGTCACTGATGTCAGCTAGGCCTATATACCTTGTTCATGTACGTGTAATAAATAAAGATATTATTATTATTATATTATTATTATTTCAAGGTAGTAGGTTGGTAGACAGCAACCGCCCAGGGAGGTACTACCGTCCTGCCAAGTGAGTGTAAAACGAAAGCCTGTAATTGTTTTACATGATGGTAGGATTGCTGGTGTCCTTTTTTCTGTCTCATGAACATGCAAGATTTCAGGTACGTCTTGCTACTTCTACTTACACTTAGGTCACACTACACATACATGTACAAGCACATATATACACACCCCTCTGGGTTTTCTTCTATTTTCTTTCTAGTTCTTATTCTTGTTTATTTCCTCTTATCTCCATGGGGAAGTGGAACAGAATTCTTCCTCCGTAAGCCATGCGTGTTGTAAGAGGCAACTAAAATGCCGGGAGCAAGGGGCTAGTAACCTCTTCTCCTGTATATATTACTAAATGTAAAAGGAGAAACTTTCGTTTTTCCTTTTGGGCCACCCCGCCTCGGTGGGATACGGCCGGTGTGTTGAAAGAAGAAGAAGAATTATTATTATTATATTATTATTATTTTCTCAGCTGTTTGTTGGGTTATCTTATTCAAATTTGGGCAATGTATGATGGAAAGATAATACTTCTTCACGTACACCAAAAATGAAAGAAATCAGACCATAAATAGCAGAGTTCACTTCTCAGCCATTAGCGGCTGCTTAGAGGTATATGTATTTTTGTATGGTTGTTATGGTTATATTCACATTTTTTCGGTCTCATTTGATAGAATGAAAGATATATTACAGAAATAGATATGATTTTGATTGCTTTCATAACGAAAATATTTTATTTTATTATCACACTGGCCGATTCCCACCAAGGCAGGGTGGCCTGAAAAAAAAAAACTTTCACCATCATTCACTCCATCACTGTCTTGCCAGAAGGGTGCTTTACACTACAGTTTTTTAAACTGCAACATTAACACCCCTCCTTCAGAGTGCATGCACTGTACTTCCCATCTCCAGGACTCAAGTCCGGCCTGCCGGTTTCCCTGAACCCCTTCATAAATGTTACTTTGCTCACACTCCAACAGCAGGTCAAGTATTAAAAACCATTTGTCTCCATTCACTCCTATCAAACACGCTCACGCATGCCTGCTGGAAGTCCAAGCCCCTCGCACACAAAACCTCCTTTACCCCCTCCCTCCAACCTTTCCCAGGCCGACCCCTACCCTGCCTTCCTTCCACTATAGACTGATACTCTTGAAGTCACTCTGTTTCGCTCCATTCTCTCTACATGTCTGAACCACCTCAACAACCTTGAAATTGCACTCACAGTAGCAAAAATGTTCTATTCTTTAGCGAAGCTCAAGAGTAAACAAATGACGTCACCGTCCAATACCTGTCCACCTGCCAGTCTAAATTCCAGTACGGAGTCAAGAATGGATTGACATTATTTATACAATTATTACAATAATGCAGAAGTCTGCATAACAGTAAATCTTTTATTTTTTTTTTTGTGAACAAAAATTCCAAATGGTAAGCAAGAGTAATACAAGAGGGGCCTGTAGATGTGACTAATGAACAGAGAAAATGTTATTTTAGTGCCAGGAATGTCTGCACTGCTTATTCTCGATCCTATTTTGAAACTGGCCTCTGTTGAAATTTGTGTGAAATTGGCCAAATTGCCAATTTCTGACCACTTTATTGGGTAGTTGAAATAAGTGAATGGGCGGTTTCTTGTACTCAGTTGACAGACTAGACGTAAATAAGTTTATTCAGGTATACACAAATACAGTTACATAGATTATCATACATAGCAGTGTATGTATACAGAACCTAGGATAACCCAGAAAAGTCAGACAAAGTGACTTATTTCCAGTACCTGGCTTGGGCTTGCCATATATGATTTTTGGTAAATATTTTTTTTTCTTGGTTGTTTGTTGGGCTATCTCATTGAAACTTGGGCAATGTATGATGGAAAGATACTTCTTAACGTACGACAAAAATAAAAAAGATGGACGATAAATAAGGGAGTTCACTTCTCAGCCATTAGCCGCCTCTTTGCAGTACGTATATATTTTCATATGGTTTTTATGGTTGTATTCTCATTTTTTGGACTCATTTGATAGAATGGAAGATATATTACAGAAATAGACATGATTTTGATTGCTTTCATGACGAAAAGTACCTTGAAATTGAGCTCAAATTAGCAGAAATGTTCGATTTTTGTCGATGTTCAATGTGTAAGTCAAGTTGGTTAATTTTATTAAGTGTATTCTAACTTAACCACTCTGTAATTCAGCAAACTCAGTAATCCAGCACACTACAGGTCCAAATGATGCTGGATTTGTGATGGAAGACCTGTACTTAATTTAGTCCCTTATATATTTTCTCCTTTATTTTAGCTTTAACCCTTTCAGGGTCCGTCCCGTAGATCTACGGCTTTACATTCAGGGTCCAAACCGTAGATCTACGCCATGAGCTCAGCTCACTCTGATAAACTGTGAGTGGTACATTTGGGCCTAGATATGAGAGAATACATCTATGTGGTATGTGTGCACCACATAAAACAGATCCTGCAGCACACTGTGTATAATGAGAGAAAAAAAATGAAATCATGATTTTTCGATTAAAACAGCAACTTTGCAGTGTTTTTTCGTATGTTTTTTATAGTTGTATTTGCGATTTCTTGGTCTCATTTGATAGAATGGAAGACATATTATAGAAATAGAGATGATTTTGATTGGTTTTAGCACTGGAAATGGCTGGAAACTGAGCTCAAAGTAGCAGAAATGTTAAATTTTTGCCGATATTCAAGAGTAAACAAACGACCTCACACGTCTAATACACATCAGCTGGTGGGTCTAATATACATTCACAAATATGGTGATGATATTTATACAATTATTACAGTATTGCATAACAGTAAATCTTCTAATTTTTGGTGTGAATAAAAATTCATTATGTGAATAAAAAATCAAAATGGAATTTATTTGTAAAGCCTCAAAACATAACTAATGAACAGAGGAAATGTTAATTTAGTGCCAGGAATGCCTACATTGTTCATTCTGGACCCTATTTTGAAATTGGAATATTTTGAACTTTGTGTTAAATTGGCCAAATTAACAATTTCCGATCACTTTATTTTGTAGTTGAAACAGTTGACTTGGCGATTTCTTGTGCTCAATCGATAGAATAGAAGTAATACTAGTGAAATAGCTAAGAATTTGGTTGACTGGAATAATGTAATTGGCCTAAAATGGAAGTCAAAGTCGGCAAAATCGCCGATTCGTAAATATCGCTGACACATCAAAATTCGCAAGAGCATAATTTCGTCAATTTTCCATCAAATTTCGTACTTTTTGTTTTATTACCTTCACAAAAAGATTCTCTACGATTTCATAAGAAAAAATAACAAATTTTTTTTTTTTAAATTCTTGGACACTGGTGCGTGACTCCAGATTTGGGCCTTGGACCCTGAAAGGGTTAAATAACTACCTTAGTTCATATATTTGCAATTGTTAAAATAATCAAGGTGCTATTTTCAGGTGCTAAAGTGTAATAAGTTCACTATTTTGCCATTATATTCCCAAGCTCATTTATTTGATTACCACTTTATTTGTTCACCGCAACTTATATTAGACCCTTTCATATGTTCTCCTTTATTTTAACTTTAAAGAACTACCTTTAAATAACTATCTACTGTTATATTCCCAAGCTCCTTTATTTGATCATCACTTTATTTGTTCACCACAAATTATTTTAGTCCCTTTTATATTGTCTCCTTTATTTTAGCTTTAAAGAACTACCTAAGCTCATATTTTTACATTTGTTAAAATAATTCAGGTGCTATTTTTTAGCTTTAGAATATTTACTTTGTCTTATACTTAATTCTAACTAAAGATTCACTATAAATCTTATGATTACAAGCATTGATCCTCATACCAACCTCTTATTGAATGACTTAAATCAATCAATCAGTAACTGTAATTACTACACAGCAGAACAAACAAAGGCACTTCTCAGAGCCAACAACATAACTGTCTTTAACTACAATGTCAGATCTTTAAGCAAACATTACGATGACCTCATAGCATTACTAAATTCCCTGCATGCCAGTATATCCATCATTACTCTCACCGAAACCTGGCTAAAGCCTGATACTACAGATGTCTATGCCATTCCTGGTTACACAGCCATACACAACTGTAGGCCAGATCAACAAGAGGGTGGCACAGCTATATACTACTCAGACCAATTAGAATGTATCACTAATACTTGCACAAGGGATGAACATGGGGAATATATACTACCTAAATTCAAATCCAAATACCTACAAAAACCTCTCACAGTGATAAACATCTACAGAGTACCACAGTCAAATATTAGCCGTATGATAACTGATGCACGCATGAACAAAGATCACTTACTACTCTCAGGTGACTTCAATATAAATCTCCTACAAGACCAGGACCCACCAGTTACTGAATTCACAAACACTATGAGTAACTGCATGTTGCTACCAACAGTAACAAAACCTACAAGAATTACAGAGACTAGTGTTTCCCTACTAGACCACATCTGGACCAACACCATATCCTCTTTAAAATCAGGCATAATCACAGATAATACCACAGACCACTACCTTACCTTCCTCATCACAAACCTTGGCAAATTACCCCTAGACACTACTAAAGTCACTTTCAGACTTCACAATGAGGCAGCCATTAATAACTTCACAACAGCAGTGACAAACATTGACTGGCACACTGAGCTAGAAATTTATACAGATTGTGATGAATGTATTAATAATTTTCTAAAAAAGACCCAATACCTCTATAACAAGCACTGCCCTAAAAAAACTAAACAGATGACAGTTAAGAGACCGAACAGTCCCTGGCTAACACCCAGCATCCTCAAATCCATAAATACAAAGCACCTATACGAAAAACAGTACAGAATGGGTCACATAACAAGAGACCAAACAAAACGTTATTCATCAATCCTAACCAGCCTGATAAGAAGGGCTAAAAAATTGTATTATGAGAACAGATTATTCAACTTAAAAGGTGATATAAAAAAAGACCTGGAAAACTGTATCAGAAATTCTAGGAACAAAAAAGATATCAGGAAAAAGTGCAATTGAACTAACAAAACCAGATGAACCCCAACTCCCACCAACTGAAAGGCAAACAGACTCAATGATTTCTTCTTCACCATAGGAAAACACCCTGCCAATAAAATCCCAAGCTCAAATACCCCACCCAATGACTGCCTCACTGGCAACTACCCGAACACACTGTTCCCAGCTCCGACTAACCCAACAGAAGTCTCCCTTATTATCAATACACTAAAAAAAAGACAGGAGATTTAAATACCCTACCACCCTTTATATACAAAAAAGCATCACAAGTGCTGTCACCAATCATTGCAACACTCTTTAACAAATCCATCGAATAGTGAGAGTCACCCCGATCCATAAAGGAGGAGACCAAACAGACTTGAATAACTATAAGCCAATATCCAACTTACACCCTCTCTCTAAAATCTTTGAAAAATTAATTCATAAGCGAATCTATTCCTACTTCATCTCCCACAACATACTCAACCCCTGTCAGTTTGGGTTCAGGCCTAATAAAAATATGAATGATGCTATTATACACATGCTAGAACAAATATACACTGCACAAGAGAAAAAAGAAGTCCCACTGGGGATCTTCATTGATTTATGTGAAGCTTTTGATAGTTGACCATGACTTGCTCCACATAAAATTGTCGCACTATGGTATTAGAGGGCACTCCCTCAACTACCTAAAGTCTTACCTCAGCAACAGAAGCCAATATGTGTACACAAATTGAGCAAACTCTTCCGCACAGCCAATTACAATTGGTGTCCCACAGGGAAGTGTCCTTGGCCCTCTTCTCTTTCTCGTTTACATAAATGACCTACCAAATGCATCACAACTACTCAAACCCACACTATATGCAAATGACACTACATACGTCTTCTCTCACCCTAGCCCAGTCATGCTAGCCAATGCTGTGAATACCGAATTACAGAAAATATCTACCTGGATGAGGACTATCAAACTTACTCTCAACATTAACAAAACCTACTTCATTCAGTTTGGTAACAGAGCTACAGATGTCCCTCTTAACATAATGATAAATGGATCACCTATCACAAAGCTCACAGATGGAAAATTCTTAGGAATCCACCTTGAATTTCAAACACATATACAACAAATTTCCAAGACAGTAGGCATACTATCGAAGATACGGTACTACGTTCCACAGTCAGCCCTCCTGGCCCTATATCACTCACTTATTTACCCCTATCTCACCTATGGAATTTGTGCATGGGGCTCAACAACAATCAACCATCTCAGACCATTAATTACCCAACAAAAGGCTGCAGTCAGAATGATAACAAATTCCCACTACAGGCAGCACACTCCACCAATATTCAAAACTAAACCTACTCACCACACAAAACATCCATACTTATTATTGTATCTACTACATACGTAGAACACTTAATTCAGATATAAACCCTCCCCTCAAATGTCTCCTTACCAACCTCAACAAAACACATGACCATAACACAAGGCATAGATCACTCTTTGATGTTCCTCGTGTCCATCTCACACTATGCAAAAACGCAATGAACATAAAAGGCCCAAAATTCTGGAATTCATTACCTGTGAGTATAAAAGAAACACTGTTTATAAATTCAAGTCTCTTCTTAAAAATCACTTATTCACCCACAACTAAATAAATACTCAGTAATTGTATCTCATAAATGTTTAACCTGTGACCCAACCAAACTGTGTTATTTTTAATTACATTACCTAACAGAATACAGTGGACCCCCGCATAACGATGGCATCACATAGCGATTATTTCGCATACCGCTTACTTTAATCGCAAAATTTTTGCCGCGCATAGCGATTAAAAACCCGCTCACCGATTTTCGTCCGAGACGCGTCCAATGTGCGCCCTCAGCCAGCCTCACATGTGCCGCCCGTGCCATTGTTTACCAGCCAGCCTCCGCGCTAACATCCAAGCATACACTCGGAATATTTCGTATTATTACAGTGTTTTCGGTGCTGTTTCTGGAAAATAAGTGACCATGGGCCCCAAGAAAGCTTCTAGTGCCAACCGTACACCAATAAGGGTAAGAATTCCCATTGAAATGAAGAAAGAGATCATTGATAAGTATGAAAGTGGAGTGCGTATCGCCGACCTAGTCAAGTTGTACAAGAAACCCCAATCAACCATCGCTACTATTGTGGGCACCAAAAAGACAATCAAGGAAGCTGTTCTTGCCAAAGGTTCAACTGTGTTTTCGAAACAAAGATCGCAAGTGATGGAAGATGTTGAGAGACTCTTATTGGTGTGGATAAATGAAAAACAGCTAGCAGGAGATAGCGTCTCTCAAGCGATCATATGTGAAAAGGCTAGGAAGTTGCATGACGATTTAATTAAAAAAATGCCTGCAACTAGTGATGATGTGAGTGAATTTAAGGCCAGCAAAGGTTGGTTTGAGAGATTTAAGAAGCGTAGTGGCATCCATAGTGTGATAAGGCATGGTGAGGCTGCCAGTTCGGACCACAAAGCGGCTGAAAAATATGTGCAGGAATTCAAGGAGTACATAGAAACTGAAGGACTGAAACCTGAACAAGTGTTTAATTGTGATGAAACAGGCCTGTTCTGGAAGAAAATGCCAAGCAGGACCTACATTACTCAGGAGGAAAAGGCACTCCCACGACATAAGCCTATGAAAGACAGGCTTACTCTTCTCATGTGTGCCAATGCTACTGGTGATTGCAAAGTGAAGCCTTTATTAGTGTATCACTCTGAAACTCCCAGAGCGTTCAGGCAAAAGAATGTCCTCAAGGATAATTTGTGTGTGCTGTGGAGGGCAAACAGTAAGGCATGGGTCACTAGGGAATTTTTCTATAACTGGTTACACCATGCATTTGCCCCCAATGTGAAAGATTACCTAACTGAAAAGAAATTAGAACTTAAGTGCCTCCTGGTGTTAGACAATGCCCCTGGTCATCCTACAGACGTGGCAGAGCGACTTTATGGGGACATGAGCTTCATTAAGGTGAAGTTTTTGCCTCCTAATACCACTCCTCTCCTGCAGCCCATGGACCAGCAGGTTATTTCCAACTTCAAGAAACTGTACACAAAAGCTCTGTTTGAAAGGTGCTTTGTAATGACCTCAGAAACTCAACTGACTCTAAGAGAGTTTTGGAGAGATCACTTTAATATCCTCAATTGTGTAAACTTTATAGGTAAGGCTTGGGAGGAAGTGACTAAGAGGACCTTGAACTCTGCTTGGAAGAAACTGTGGCCAGAATGTGTAGACAAAAGGGATTTTGAAGGGTTTGAGGCTAACCCTGAGAATCCTGTGCCAGTTGAGGAATCCATTGTGGCATTGGGAAAGTCCTTGGGGTTGGAGGTTAGTGGGGAGGATGTGGAAGAGTTGGTGGAGGAGGACAATGAAGAACTAACCACTGATGAGCTGATAGATCAACTTCAAGAGCAAGAGGCCAGACCTGGGGAAACTGGTTCAGAGGAGGGGAGAGAGAAATTGAAGAAGTTGCCTACTACAAAGATAAAGGAAATCTGTGCAAAGTGGCTTGAAGTGCAAACCTTCATGGATGAAAATCACCCTCACACAGCTATTGCAAGCCGTGTTGGCAACCTGTACACTGACAATGTTGTAAAACACTTTAGGGAAGTGATAAAGGAACGAGAGGTACAGGCCACTATGGACAGATATCTTGTGCGAAAGAAGTCCAGTGACTCTGAAGCTGGCCCTAGTGGCATTAAAAGAAGAAGGGAAGTAACCCCAGAAAAGGACTTGCTACCTCAAGTCCTAATGGAAGGGGATTCCCCTTCTAAACAGTAAGAAGATAATGCTCTCCCCTCCTCCCATCCCATCAATCATCACCAGATCTTCAATAAAAGTAAGTGTCATGTAAGTGTGCATGCCTTTTTCAGTTTGTGTGTATTAAAATTAATATTTCATGTGGTAAAAAAAAAATTTTTTCATACTTTTGGGTGTCTTGCACGGATTAATTTTATTTCCATTATTTCTTATGGGGAAAATTCATTCATATAACGATTATTTCGCATAACAATTACCCCTCTTGCACGGATTAAAATCGTTAACCGGGGGTCCACTGTACTCCATTCTACTGAATGCACAGCAACACAGTAAATGGCCATATGACCTGTCTTTGAAATGCTCATTTGTGCTTAACTGTTATCTGTTTACAATAATGTCTACCACTGAATATATCACTGATTAGTTAATCTTCAGTTAATTTTAAGCCTGCCCATAATGATCTGCATACAAGCGGCTTTGGCATGTTACACTTAACCAGGCCTGGTGGCCTGGTGGCTAAAGCTCCCGCTTCACACACGGAGGGCTCGGGTTCGATTCCCGGTGGGTGGAAACATTTCGACACGTTTCTTTACACCTGTTGTCCTGTTCACCTAGCAGCAAATAGGTACCTGGGTGTTAGTCGACTGGTGTGGGTCGCATCCTGGTGGACAAGATTAAGGACCCCAATGGAAATAAGTTAGACAGTCCTCGATGACGCACTGACTTTCTTGGGTTATCCTGGGTGGCTAACCCTCCGGGGTTAAAAATCCGAACGAAATCTTATCTTATCTCTTATCTTATCTTACTTCTATGTATCATGTTCAAATTAATAAATTAATAAACAAATAAATAAACAGATACCATGGAATACCTTTGAGCAACTAAACCAATCATAACAAACACACAACATGAGGTCACAAGAAGAAAGATTTTCCACTTTACTGATAATACTATTAATACGTAACCTCATCAACAGTTTCACTCACAGGCCCAAGTGTTTTTTTCTTTCTCTACTTCCTTGTTATCCTCATGATTTGAATAAAACTTAGTACGTACAGTGGACCCACGGCATACGATGGCATCGGCATACGTTAAATCCAGCATACGATACATTTTAAAGAAAAAATTTGTTTGTTTGGTCTCATTTGATAGAATGGAAGATATATTACAGAAATAGATATGATTTTGATTGCTTTCACGATAAAAAATACCTAGAAATAGAGCTCAACCTAGGAGAAATGGTCCATTGCTTGGCTGTTTCAGAGTAAACAAATGAGATGGATGCTAAATAAGGGAGTTCACTTCTCAGCCATTAGCCACCTCTTTGCAGTATATTTTCCTATGATTTTTATGGTTGTATTCTCATTTTTCCGGTCTCATTTGATAGAATGGAAGATATATTACAGAAATAGACATGATTTTGATTGCTTTCATGACGAAAAGTACCTTGAAATTGAGCTCAAAGGAGCGAAAATGTTCGATTTTTGCCAATGTTCAATGTGTAAGTCAAGTTGGTTAATTTTATTAAGTGTATTCTAACCTAACTACTCTGTAATCCTGCAAACTCAGTAATCCAGTACACTACAGGTCCCAATGATGCTGGATTTGTGATGGAGGACCTGTAATAATGATAATAATAATAATAATAAAACAGTGGACCCCCGATATTCGATATTAATCCGTTCCTGAGAGCTCATCGAATGTCAAAAATATCGAAAGTCGAATTAATTTTCCACATAAGAAATATTTATTATTATTTTTTTTTTTATTAACACACTGGCCGATTCC
Source organism: Cherax quadricarinatus (assembly GCF_038502225.1). Lineage (NCBI taxonomy): Eukaryota > Metazoa > Arthropoda > Malacostraca > Decapoda > Parastacidae > Cherax > Cherax quadricarinatus. The sequence continues at coordinate 3,769,069 of NC_091311.1, read as the reverse complement.
CACCAAGGCAGTGTGGCCCGAAAAAGAAAAACTTTCACCAACATTCACTCCATCACTGTCTTGCCAGAAGGATGCTTTACACTACAGTTTTTAAACTGCAACATTAACACCCCTCCTTCAGAGTGCAGGCACTGTACAGTGGACCCTCAACCAGCAATATTAATCCGTTCCTGAGAGCTCATCGGTAATCGAAATAATCATTAGTCAAGTTAATTTTCCCCATAAGAAATAATAGAAATCAAATTAATCCGTGCAAGACACCCCAAAGTATTGGAAAAAAAAATTTTACCACATGAAATATTAATTTTAATACACACAAACTGAAGAAGACATGCACAGTTACATGACACTTACCTTTATTGAAGATCTGGTGATGACTGATGGGATGGGAGGAGGGGAGACCGTTGATCTTGTTAGTGTTTAGAAGGGGAATCCCCTTCCATTAGCACTTGAGATAGCAAGTCTTTTTCTGGGGTTACTTCCCTTGTTCTTTTAATGCCACTAGGACCAGCTTCAGAGTCACTGGACTTCTGTCGCACAACATATCTGTCCATAGAGGCCTGTACCTCTCGTTCCTTTATCCTAAAGTGTTTCACAACATTGTCAGTGTAATAGTCACCAGCACGGCTTGCAATAGCTGTGTGAGGGTGATTTTCATCAAAAAAGGTTTGCACTTTAAGCCACACTGCACACATTTCCTTAATCTTTGAAGTAGGCAACTTCTTCAATTTCTCTCTCCCCTCCTCTGAAGCAGTTTCCTCAGGTGTGGCCTCTTACTGTTGAAGATGCTCTAGCAGCTCATCAGTGGTTAGTTCGTCATTGTCCTCCTCCACCAACTCTTCCACATCCTCCCCACTAACCTCACCAATATGAGCACTAGTTCCAGGCATTTTTTCCTGTTCACCTGGGTGTTAGTCAACTGTTGTGGGTCGCATCCTGGGGGACAAGATTAAGGACCCCCAACGGAAATAAGTTAGACAGTCCTCGATGATGCACTGACTTTCTTGGGTTATCCTGGGTGGCTAACCCTCCGGGGTTAATCGTTTCTCGGTAATTGTTTCACGTTAAGCCACACCAACAACACTCTCTCCACATCTTCGAGTAACACAGCTGATGGTGGTGCAGCAACAACAACAGCTGACTGTGGTGCAGCAGCAGCTGCACCTTTGGCAAGAACAGCTTCCTTGATTGCCATTTTCTTACCCACAATAGTAGCGATGGTTGATTGGGGTTTATTATACAACCTGACCAGCTCAGAGACACCCACTCCACTTTCATACTTAGCAATGATCTCTTTCTTCATCTCCATAGTAATTCTCATCCTTTTTGCTGTAGGGTTGGCACTAGAAGCTTTCTTGGGGCCCATGGTGACTTATTTTGCAGGTGCAATCACTACAAAGGCTGTGATAATATGAAATGTTCCAGTTGTTCTATGTTTGGGAGCGACCGCGGTGGCTGGCTGGCTTGTAAACACTGGCACCAAGGAACAAGTGAGGCGCGCTCAGGCCAAAGTGGACGCGTATGGTACGGAACGAATAGCACTGGTCGGGTTTTTAAGCGCTAGTTGAGGCAAAAACTTTGCGTTAAAATGTATCGCTAGTCAGATTTATCGTTAATCGATGCCATCGCTGGTTGAGGGTCCACTGTACTTCCCATCTCCAGGACTCAAGTCCGGCCTGCCGGTTTCCCTGAATCCCTTCATAAATGTTACTTTGCTCACACTCCAACAGCATGTCAAGTATTAAAAACCATTTGTCTCCATTCACTCCTATCAAACACGCTCACGCATGCCCGCTGGAAGTCCAAGCCCCTCGCACACAAAACCTCCTTTACCCCATCCCTCCAACCTTTCCTAGGCCGACCCCTACACCGCCTTCCTTCCACTACAGACTGATACACTCTTGAAGTCATTCTGTTTCGCTCCATTCTCTCTACATGTCTGAACCACTTCAACAACTCTTCCTCAGCCCTCTGGACAACAGTTGTGGTAATCCCGCACCTCCTCCTAACTTCCAAACTACGAATTCTCTGCATTATATTCACACCACACATTGCCCTCAGACATGACATCTCCACTGCCTCCAGCCTTCTCCTCGCTGCAACATTCATCACCCATGCTTCACACCCGTATAAGAGCGTTGGTAAAACTATACTCTCATACATTCCCCTCTTTGCCTCCAAGGACAAAGTTCTTTGTCTCCACAGACTCCTAAGTGCACCGCACACCCTTTTCCCCTCATCAATTCTATGATTCACCTCATCTTTCATAGACCCATCCGCTGACACGTCCACTCCCAAATACAGTGGACCCTCGACTAACGCTATTAATCCGTTCCTGAGAGCTCATCGTTAGTCAAAATAATCGTTAGTCAATTTAATTTTCCCCTTAAGAAATAATGGAAATCAAATTAATCCGTGCAAGACACCCAAAAGTATTGAAAAAAAAAAATTTTAACACATGAAATATTAATTTTAATACACACAAACTGAAGAAGACATGCACAGTTACATGACACTTACCTTTATTGAAGATCTGGTGATGATTGATGGGATGGGAAGAGGGGAGTGTGTTGATGGTCTTAGTGTTTAGAAGGGGAATCCCCTTCCATTAGGACTTGAGGTGGCAAGTCCTTTTTCGGGGTTACTTCCCTTCTTCTTTTAATCCTCAGACTGTCGCGGCCGTATATGTACGTCTTACGAGGTACCATGTTTGACGTATATATACTCATAAAATCTAGCGGCTTCAAATCAAGCAGGAGAAAGCTGGTAGGCCCACATGTGAGAGAATGGGTCTGTGTGGTCAGTGTGCACCATGTAAAAAAAATCCTGGAGCACGCAGTGCATAATGAGAAAAAAAAAACTCCGACCGTTTTTTTTAATTAACCCTTTCAGGGTCCAAGGCCCAAATCTGGAGTCACGCACCAGTGTCCAAGAATTTAAAAAAAAAAATTTGTTATTTTTTCTTATGAAATCGTTGAGAATCTTTTTGTGAAGGTAATAAAACAAAAAGTACGAAATTTGGTGTAAAATTGACGAAATTATGCTCTCGCGAATTTTGATGTGTCAGCGATATTTACGAATCGGCGATTTTGCCGACTTTGACTCCCATTTTAGGCCAATTACATTATTCCAATCAACCAAATTCTTAGCTATTTCACTAGTATTACTTCTATTCTATCGATTGAGCACAAGAAATCGCCAAGTCAACTGTTTCAACTACAAAATAAAGTGATCGGAAATTGTTAATTTGGCCAATTTAACACAAAGTTCAAAATATTCCAATTTCAAAATAGGGTCCAGAATAAACAATGTAGGCATTCCTGGCACTAAACTAACATTTCCTCTGTTCATTAGTTATGTTTTGAGGCTTTACAAATAAATTCCATTTTGATTTTTTATTCACATAATGAATTTTTATTCACACCAAAAAATAGAAGATTTACTGTTATGCAATACTGTAATAATTGTATAAATATCATCACCATATTTGTGAATGTATATTAGACCCACCAGCTGACGTGTATTAGACGTGTGAGGTCGTTTGTTTACTCTTGAATATCGGCAAAAATTTAACATTTCCGCTACTTTGAGCTCAGTTTCAAGCCATTTCCAGTGCTAAAACCAATCAAAATCATCTCTATTTCTGTAATATGTCTTCCATTCTATCAAATGAGACCAAGAAATCGCAAATACAACTACAAAAAACATACGAAAAAACACTGCAAAGTTGCTGTTTTAATCGAAAAATCATGATTTCAGTTTTTTCTCTCATTATACACAGTGTGCTGCAGGATCTGTTTTATGTGGTGCACACATACCACATAGATGTATTCTCTCATATCTAGGCCCAAATGTACCACTCACAGTTTATCAGAGTGAGCTGAGCTCATGGCGTAGATCTACGGTTTGGACACTCACCATAAAGCCGTAGATCTATGGGACGGACCCTGAAAGGGTTAAAATGCCAACCTCGTGGTCTACTTTCGTATAGTATTTATGGTTGTATTCTCATTTTCTTGATCTCATTTGACAGAATGTAAAACATATTATAGAAAGAGAGGTGATTTTGATTGATTTTACTATAAAAAGAACCTAAAAATGGAGCTCAAAGTAGGGGAAATGTTTGATTTTTGCCAATGTTCAAAAGTAAGCAAATGATGCCATTTTCCAATAAATGTCCAATTAGCCATTCTCATATGCAGTCACGAATGGGTTGATGTTATTTATACAATTATTACAGTATTGCAGTAGTCTGCATAATAGTAAGTCTTCTATTTTTTGTTTGAATAAAAATTCAAAATAGAAAGCAAGAGTAATATCAGAGGGGACTGGAGATGTGACTGATGAACAAAGAAAATGTTATTTTAGAGCCAGGAATGTCTGCATTGTTCATTCTGGACCTTATTTTGAAATTGTCATATTTTTTAGTTTTTGTGAAATTGGCCAAATTCCAAATTTCTGACCACATTATTAGGTAGTTGAAATCGGTAAATGGGCAGTTTCTTGTACTCAATCGATAGAAAAAATGGAGTTCTAAAGAAATAGCTATGAGTTTGGGCGACTGAAACAATGGAATTAGCTGAAAATAGGGCTCAAAGTTGGCGAAATCGCCGATTTGTAAACATCGCTGAGGTCGCTAACTTCGCGAGAGCATAATTCCGTCAGATTTCCATCAAATTTCGTTTTTTTGGTGTCATTACAATCGGGAAAAGATTCTCTATCATTTCACAAGAAAATTTTTTTTTTTTTTTTTTTAAATTTTGCGACACCAGGAGACACCTCAGGATTGGGGGTTGCAACAGTCAAAGGGTTAATGCCACTAGGACCAGGTTGAGAGTCACTGGACCTCTGTCGCACAACATATCTGCCCATAGAGGCCTGTACCTCCCGTTTCTTTATGACATTCCTAAAGTGTTTCACAACATTATCAGTGTCACCATTAAACACTTGTTCAGGTTTGTCCTTCACTGTCTATGTACTCCTTGAATTCCTGCACATATTTTTCAGCTGCTTTTTGGTCCAAACTGGCAGCCTCACCATGCCTTATCACACTATGTATGCCACTACGATTCTTAAATCTCTTAAACCAACCTTTGCTGGCCTTAAATTCACTCACATCACCACTAGTTGCTGGCATTTTTCTAATTAAATCGTCATGCAACTTCCTAGCCTTTTCACATATGATCGCTTGAGAGATGCTATCTCCTGCTATCTGTTTTTCGTTTATCCATACCAATAACAGTCTCTCAACATCTTCTATCACTTGCGATCTCAGTTTCGAAAACATAGTTGCACCTTTGGCAAGAACAGCTTCCTTGATTGCCATTTTCTTGGCCACAATAGTAGCGATGGTTGATTGGGGTTTTGTGTACAGCCTGGCCAGCTCGGAGACACGCACTCCACTTTCATACTTAGCAATGATCTCTTTCTTCATATCCATAGTAATTCTCACCCTTTTTGCTGTAGGGTTGGCACTAGAAGCTTTCTTGGGGCCCATGGTGACTTATTTTGCAGGTGAAATCACTAAAAAGGCTGTGATAATATGAAATGTTCCGATTGTATGCTTGGAAGAGACCGCGGAGGCTGGCTGGCTTGTAAACACTGGCCAGAAGTGGACGTGTCTCACATGGAACGAATAGTGTTAGTCGAGTTTTTTAGTGCTAATCGAGGCAAAATTTTTGCGATAAAATGTATCGCTAGTCAGATTTATCGTTAATCGATGCCATCTCTGGTCGAGGGTCCACTGTATCTGAATATATTCACCTCCTCCATACTCTCTCCCTCCAATCTGATATCCAATTTTTCATCACCTAATCTTTTTGTTATCCTCATAACCTTACTCTTTCCTGTATTCACTTTTAATTTCTTCTCTTGCATACCCTACCAAATTCATCCACCAACCTCTGCAACTTCTCTTCAGAATCTCCCAAGAGCACAGTGTCATCAGCAAAGAGCAACTGTGACAACTTCCACTTTATGTGTGATTCTTTATCTTTTAACTCCACGCCTCTTGCCAAGACCCTCGCATTTACTTCTCTTACAACCCCATCTATAAATATATTAAACAACCATGGTGACATCACACATCCTTGTCTAAGGCCTACTTTTACTGGGAAATAATCTCCCTCTTTCCTACATACTCTAACTTGAGCCTCACTATCCTCGTAAAAACTCTTCACTGCTTTCAGTAACCTACCTCCTACACCATACACCTGCAACATCTGCCACATTGCCCCCCTATCCACCCTGTTATACTTATGGAAAATTTTCTAGGGTGGTTACCTGTATGTACCTCAACATTACATGCATACGAGTAATCTCCTTGGGAGACAACAACGATATTGTTTACCGTAGTCACCCCGTGTAGACATGTGAGAAAACTTAACCACCCCTGGTCACGGCAAGTGGTTCCTTCGACCTCACAATCTTATCCATATCTATCCAAGACCAGTATGGATTGGAGAGCACCCACAAGTACGGTGCTACTAATTAATTGTGGACTGTATAGATTATATTAGTTTAACTGAATGAAGGGGGGTGGGGTAGGTTACACATGGATATATCCATCAAGGAAAACACTTGTACATAATCTCACCACTTACCAGATATTTTCTGGTGGTCACTTGATGTAGCTGGATCACCCATAACCTATCCAATTACAACATACCTAACTGGCCAGTATCAGTCTGCTATAACTAGAAGGGTTACTTAACTGTGGGTGATTGATACTCCTTATTCCCTCCATCCACCATCTCATTTCGATGTCCTGCTACACCGACACGGTTCTTATTCCAGCAGGACGAGGTATCCGTCGGTTTGTCCCGGTTTAGAAGTCGTGATTCCATAAAGCTTCACTATGCTCGGTACGAGAATCATGCGTTCACTCGGAGCAGGGCGATCTATTTCACATCCCGCATTCTCTTAACTCAATGTTATTATCACTGATTACATTACCATTCACAAGACAATTTAACGTCTCATAATTATTATACACATTAGAGTTCACTCCATTAAGATCTGAGGCCGATGAGTGAGGATTAACACACGGGTATTTCCCCTGGACACACACCATAGCCGCGCACCAGTCACACCCGGTCGAACCATTATTCACTAATTTTACCACCTTTTTACGGTGGTCCCGTATTTACATAATCACCCATTAATTCTTTCCACCTGTTAACTCCTCAGGTAGAGCTCCATCCAAAGCACACTCAAGCCTCCTTGCTTCTGGTATTAACAATTTCCCTCTTATTGTAAGGTGTGACACTAAGTCTATGCTCTCGGGGTTAATTTGTTGGGCATACTGGAATTATGAGACTTTAACAATAACAAGTCTCTCTCAGTATCCCAAGTCAGCCCCAGCACATTACTGCATATAGGCACTTCAACTCCATGGCCATCCATATTTATTGATCCCTCAAAATGGACTAATTACTGTTCCATTCTCTCAGGGGCATAAGCCTATGCTCCCTGGATTAATTTATTGGGCATACTGGAATTATGAGACTTTAACAATAACAAGTCTCTCTCAGTATCCCAAGTCAGTCCCAGCACCTTACTGCATTATTTCATTAACCCCTTCACATATCCTCATTAGTTCCTCTTCAGTTGAAGTCACACCCGGAAATTGTCCACATAAGATTATTTACCCAATTACTTCGCTCAGTGGACCACCTGTGCACTTAAGGTGTGCATTTATCGTCACCTGAAGTAAGAACAATTTATTATTTAACTGTTTATTAATTATATCATTATAAGCAGTCAACAATTTTGGTGTCTTGCTCAGTTCGCAGAGTTGGGCCCTTTAACTGTCCATACGCCATCCTATAATTAGTAGGTAATTCTGGACGGTCGAGCTTCCACGGAAGTCGCACCCAGTAATGTCCAGATTCACATTTAACATCCTTCAGGTATTGTTCCTGAGTAAAGGAATCATTTGGACTTTCCTCATTTATATTAATCCCTATGCTGTCCAGCTCCCACAAATTAGACTGGTTCAACATCATTCTCGATAGAAGAATACTTGTACTGGGTTGACCTTTTATGAGCAAGTCACCGTGACTGTATTCACTACTTCCTCTAGTCATTATTACTAGGCGGTAGTTTGCCATATATTACATGGCCCATACCAGTGTTGAGGAGAGTGACGCCGCATGCTTTTGGATTTATGCCCTTTATCCTGAATTATTACATCCAACGCCGGCAAGGCTACCTCAGCTAGGCCATCATTATTGCCATTAGCTGCAACCTTTACATCAGTCACTGTAGTGTCAGGGTTATTAACATTATCATTATTGTCACCATTATTATAAGAATCACATACAACCCTGCACATAACTGTATGGTGCCTTCCCTTGTTGCATTGATAGCAACTGTTCAATTTGGTATGACAATCCTTTACATTATGATTGTCTAGAAATCTGATAAATCTGTCAAGTTCTTTCATTCTTTCCACTTTAATATCCCATGAATTATAGGCATTACAATTTTTAGTGAAATGAGTACCCTGGCAGAAGAGGCAGTCTCTCTTTTCCTTGCCTGACCTCTTATTAACTGGGTTACCCTTACTGAGGTACTTATTCCTCTTACCTTGATGTGAGGAACCACTATTACTGATTCCTGACTTGATATGTGCCTATTTAACTCTTAACTATGATTATTACCACTGGGATTATTTTTCCCTTTTGCGACTTGACAGATACTTCAGAGTCATTATGTGTTATATCCTTAGAACTGTTTGGCTGACTGGTCTGCAATTGAACAATTAATTCCTGCCGACCTAGTCTGATTTCCTCCAGACCGTACTCTGGAGGTTTTGGCAAACCCACCCTTTGCATTAATAGGTTGACCAACTGCCTGGCTTACACCCTTTAATTTATTCAAAGCCTTACTTTTACAAGACAGTTTTTCTTCCAATTCGTAATGTTGATTAATTAAAACATTCATTTCCATTCCATCTGCACAATTCTCCAGCAGATCTCTTTCACAGTCTTTAAACCACAATTTGTAACAATCAAATCTACTCTCTAAAACATCTAAATATAACTTTAATTCATTAGGGTTCACGGTTCTTTGATTCACTAAATCAAATGCCTTCGTCACATGGCTTTCAATAGCCTGTAATGATGCTTTCATTACTCTAAAATTCACGGACTTGTCAGCCACATTAACTCCATTAGATCCAGTCATGGTTAGAGAATTATTAAGTACTGATTATACAACTTAAGTAGGCGCCTTATAAGAGTAATTCTTGCACTTTACTCTTGTATAAATCCTAGCCACACATGTGCTAGCAATTAATTGGGCTAATTATCATCCACCACACGATCGATTAAACTTGTGTACCCTATACCCACTTCCTTCAATCAGTCACTTAATTATTAAGTAATTAATTCAATTAATTTTTTCACTGATTGCATCCGGTTCAGGAAGGACCAACGGGCAGATATGGAAAATTTTCTAGGGTGGTTACCTGTATGTACCTCAACATTACATGCATACGAGTAATCTCCTTGGGAGACAACAACGATATTGTTTACCATAGTCACCCAGTGTAGACATGTGAGAAAACTTAACCACCCCTGGTCACGGCAAGTGGTTCCTTCGACCTCACAATCTTATCCATATCTATCCGAGACCAGTATGGATTGGATAGCACCCACAAGTATGGTGCTACTAATTAATTGTGGACTGTATAGATTATATTAGTTTAACTGAATGAAGGGGGGTGGGGTAGGTTACACATGGATATATCCATCAAGGAAACCACTTGTACATAATCTCACCACTTACCAGATATTCTCTGGTGGTCACTTGATGTAGCTGGATCACCCATAACCTATCCAATTACAACATACCTAACTGGCCAGTATCAGTCTGCTATAACTAGAAGGGTTACTTAACTGTGGATGATTGATACTCCTTATTCCCTCTATTCACCATCTCATTTCGATGTCCTGCTACACCGATACGGTTCTCATTCCAGCAGGACGAGGTATCCGTCGGTTTGTCCCGGTTTAGAAGTCGTGATTCCATAAAGCTTCACTATCTTCGGTACGAGAATCACGCGTTCACTCGGAGCAGGGCGATCTATTTCACATCCCGCATTCTCTTAACTCAATGTTATTATCACTGATTACATTACCATTCACAAGACGATTTAACGTCTCATAATTATTATACACATTAGAGTTCACTCCATTAAGATCTGAGGCCGATGAGTGAGGATTAACACACGGGTATTTCCCCTGGACACACACCATGGCCGCACACCAGTCACACCCGGTCGAACCATTATTCACTAATTTTACCACCTTTTTATGGTGGTCCCATAAATCACGTTCCCTCACTCTTCACCAGGAACAGTTACGACACTTCCTATTATGAAGTGAGGCCCATATTAATCCTTAGGCCGCCGTGAACGCCACTTTCCTGGTTCCATGCTTTCCCAGCCTCCTCACTACATTCAAAACACTCCCGCCTCCCCATGGCCCGAGTCGACCTCTCCCCCCGCACATCCGCGCATGCGCAAAGGGAACTCTTGGTTCTATCCTATTGTCAAATATATTCTTGACTCATATCGACACATTAAACACCTATTAGGCACTATAGTTTCGGAAAATTAAAAATTTTCCACAATACTGTTACGTTGGTATGTCTTATTACTTTGATAGTAAGGTTCTCACTACATGTTCTAGTGTGGGGTAGCTTTTACTTAATGGCCTTATCTGTCTAGGGGTAATACTTACATCATGGCTGATCATCTTGAGTGTCTCTGATATCCTTTCACCAGCCCTCTTCACAGGTTATGTAAACTACTACTATAAAAATATAACTGTATTCTAAATAGATATGTACAGAAGATACAATCACAGCAATCACATTTTCAAAACAAAAATTTACACACTCCTTAGCTGTTCTCCCACATGGTGCATCTCAGCAACTTTGTCATTCCCTCTTCATGACTAACTCTGGGATAAACAGTGTTTTGACACACTTTATTCACCCTGGGTATGGTGGCCACAACTTAAGTTATAAAAACTCACCCCTGGAGCACACATAATGCCCCAAAAAGATAGAAAGAAGGACCCAGAGATCCTGCCACCTTCATGTCAACAAAACAGAGAGAGAGAGAGAGAGATAGAGAGAGAGGGAGGAGCCTAGTTAAGCTCCTCCCACACCCACCAAAAACAAAAGTCTATTGCCAAGCACAATTCTCCAGTTACCACAATTCTACCACACCTTAATTTTACCTTTACAAAAAGAAATACAACTTTATAAACTACTTATTTAAATTGTGTGTTTGTGTGTCTATAGTATAACCTATTATATTGAGAAAAAAGGCTTGACCCAGCTGCCTCTCAGTCATAAGAGTGATCTGCCCTTATGATATTTAGAACTGAGTCTCCATCAATTCAATATAATTAGGTATTCCAGAGTAACTGTTACTTATAAATACATGTTGGGTCCTATAGCCCCATAACACATACGCCTTTTCCAAATCCATAAATGCCACAAAAACCTCCTCAGCCTTATCTAAGTACTGTTCACTTATATGTTTCACTGTAAACACCTGGTCTACACACCCCCAACCTTTCCTAAAGCCTCCTTGTTCATCTGTTATCCTATTCTCCGTCTTACTCTTAACCCCTTGACTGTTGCAACCCCCAATCCTGAGGTGTCTCCTGGTGTCGCAAAATTTAAAAAAAAAAAAAAAAAATTCTTATGAAATGATAGAGAATCTTTTCCCAATTGTAATGACACCAAAAAAAAACGAAATTTGATGGAAAACTGACGGAATTATGCTCTAGCGAAGTTAGCGACCTCGGCACTGTTTACAAATCGGTGATTATGACTAATAACAAAACAAGTCTCCCTATGTCAGCTCTTAACCTTTAAACTGTCCAAACGTAGATCTGCATTTTTTCAACATTTGAAAGTATGTAAAAAAACGTAGATCTTCTTTTTTTTCTTTTACATTTGAAAACGTGTAAACAAAAAAACTTTGATCTACAATTTTTTTGTTATATTCGAAAATATGTAAAAGAACAAAGATCTACTTTTGGAGAACTACGCATGTGAACATAAATTTGTTTGGACAGTTTAAGGGTTAAAAAAAAATCCTGACAATAATATTGTTTACCCAACAATTTTTTTAATAAGAACTCTAATACTTTTATTACTATACCTTCATATATATACAGTGGTTCCTCAATTATCGTCCTTAATCCGTTCCTGGAAGTGGGACTATTATTGAAATAGACTATTTTCGAATCAATTTTCCCCATAAGAAATAATGTAAATCCAATTAATTCGTTCCAGATGCCCAGAAGTATCAACAACAATTTCTTTTTTTACCTAAAAGATAGATTTACATGCACAAAAGAATGAACATTCAACATGACCGTTACCTTTATTGGAGGCTGTTGTTGATGAATGGAAGACAGGGAGGAGGAGAGAGGGAAGAGAGGTTATTGTTTGGAAGGGGAATCCCCCTCCATAAGGTCTCTAGGTCACTTCAGGGGTCACTTCTCTAGCATAAATACAGATTTACATGCAGAAAAGAATGCAAAATAAATGTAAAGCACTAATAAAATGTATAAATGAACATTGGTAAAAGGGGTAGTTGATGAGTGGAACGGTCTGTCTAGCAGGGTGATCGAAGCTAAAACATTGGGTAGTTTCAAATTTAGGATGGATAAATACATGAGTGAGAGGGGTTGGATTTGAGTCGGACTTGCACCTGAGCTTATTGCTTGGGTAACATTTATTCTGTTAGTGGGTTGGATTTGTGAAGGACGAACCTAGTATGGGCCAACAGACTTATTGCAGTGTTCCTCCTTTCTTATGTTCTAAAAGCTATGGCTTGGGTAGTTTCAAATTTAGGTTGGATAAATACACGAGTGAGAGGGGTTGGATTTGAGTCGGACTTGCACCTGAGCTTATTGCTTGGGTAGCATTTATTCTGTTAGTGGGTTGGATTTGTGAAGGACCTGCCTAGTATGGGCCAGCAGGCCTACTGCAGTGTTCCTCCTTTCTTATGTTCTTATTGAAGACTTGTGTGAGGGAGGGGTGGTAAGTTTATTGTTGGAGAATATGACACTAATATTAACTCTATGGCTTATATATCGATCACAATTCAACTAATATGACATAATAAACAATAATAACATAGAAACATGGAATATACTCTAGAATGAATAAAATAAGTCATTACGTATGTCACGAGAGGTGTTGTGTTGTGTTGTTGTTGGGTATATAAGGGCCACTGAGAGTAAGCCATCCATAATGGTGGTGAAGCAGCAGCTGAGGCAGCGGTGTTTTCTGTAGCCCTATATAACTCCAACAACATTGGAGGAGTTGGTAGAATTGCTGAATCACTAAAGAAGGAACCCTCTACCACCATCACTATGACCTTCTACCACTATTACAACTGTTACCACCATCACTACTACCTTCTACCACCATCACTACCACCATCAACCACTATCACAACTGCTTCCACTCTACCACCACCACCTTTGTATTTTTCTACAAACTTTTTCATAAATTATATGTGTTTCTCACATTCTTTACCAAAGGGCTGGCACTAGTTTTCTTTGGAGCCATGGTAGCTTATTTAGCACTTGCAAGCACTAAAATCAATGGAATATTATGAAATATTTCGTAGGAGCAAGTGAGGGGACCGTCACTCACTGGTAAACAATGGCACACTGGCTGGGAAGGCAGGCCCAGGCGGCTCAGAGCGTGAGTACACGTTCCAGACGCAGGACGATTAGCGAGTTAACGGACCATTTGCAAGCCAATGTTTAGACGAAATAATGGGACTACTATTTCCGAAATGGACGACTTTCAGGCCGGACGATTATTGAGGGACCACTGTAATTCTCAAGCATAGTGGTCCCTCGATTCACACTACTAATTCATTCCAGAAGATATATCATACCTTTAAACTATCATAACTCAAACCCCAAAATAAATTTTATGGTAATTTGTTCCAAGACACCAGAACACCCAACTTTTCCTTGGATATTTTTTGTTGTTTAAACACTCTGGTAATTTCTGAGTGATAAACAAGCACAAGTTTCACCTTGAAATATCCAGAGGCATTGTTTCCTAACAGCAGAGTAAGCATAATTTTCATAGGTTTATGCCCAAGCAAAGTGACACAAGAGGGCAAGGCAAGGTAGGGCAGCTAGGCAGGGACACTGTAAAGAATTGTAGACTTAATATTTACACTCTCATTGCTGTTTCCCATTATCCGTGTCTGATACATGTATGGTGTCCCTCCCTCCTTCCCATCTTCCATCATTCCCACCCACTACTCTCTTCCCTACTACTCCCAACACCACACCATCTTACCATTTAAGAGAGAAAGGCAGACCATATTTACTGCTGCCTCCCACACTGTCAACCTCTGATACATGTACAATCTCCCTCCCTCCCTCACCAACAACCCTTCCTTTCTGCCACTCACCTCCAACACACCCTCCACAATCACTCCAATTAAGACCTTTTCATCACCCTGTCTTGTCTCTGAGGCACACCTATGCATGCCAACCATTGTGCACACATTGTATCTCAAATTTTTCATCATAACTCAAAACTAAATTCCCTTATGAAGGTAAATCATAATTCAAAATCATCTTAACTCAAGGGACCACTGTACACTCTTAGTCATTATCTTAATGTTTTTATTAAAGTGGTGAATATATTATAGCTTTAAATCAAAAGACCTGCAAAAACTTCTCAGTTATAAACATCTACAGAGAACCACAGTCAAACATTTACCATTTAGTGAAAAATTAGGAAACTTGATAGCTGATGCACATAAGAACAAAGACCACCTGCTGCTAATAGGAGATTTCAACATAAATATACTATATGACCAGGACCCACAAGTAACCGAATTCACAAACACTATGAGCAACTGCTTGTTGCTACCAACAATATTAAAACTTACAAGAATCTCCAAGACTAGTATCTCTTTATTAGACTACATCTGGACTAACACCATATCCCCTTTAACCCTTTGAGGGTCGACAGGCCCTCTCCGAAACTCGTTCTCAGGGTCGGCCAAATTTAAAAAAAAAAAAATTATTTTCTCTTATGAAAAGATAGAGAATCTTTTCCCGATCATAAAGACACCAAAAGTTTGAAATTTGATAGAAAACTTACGGAATTATGCTCTCGCAAAGTTAGCGGTCTCGGCGATGTTTACGCATCGGCGATTTTGCCCACTTTGAGCCCCATTTTCGGCCAATTTCACTGTACTAGTCGACAAAAAACATGAATATTTCGCTAGAACTCCATTTTTTCTATCGAATGGGTGCAAGAAACCACTCATTTATGAAATTCAACTATCCAGTACAGTGGTCAGAATTTAGCAATTTTGCCAATTTCACACAAATTTCAAAAGATGCCAATTTCCGAATAGGGTCCAGAATAAACAAGAAAGACATTCCTGGCACTAAAATAACATTTCTTCTAGTCATTAGTCACGTCTCAAGGCCCCTCTTATATTCTTTTGCTTTCCACTTTGAATTTTTATTTTCACAAAAAATATAAGATTTTCTGTTATGCAGACTACTGCATTAGTGTTAAAAATGGTATAAATATTATTGGTGCACTTGTGAAAGAATATTAGACTCACTAGTTGACGTGTATTGCACGCTTGGCACGATTTGTTTACTTTTGAAGTTTGGTAAAAATCGAACATTTCTGCTACTTTGAGCTCAATTTCAAGGCACCTTTCTTTGTAAAACCAGTCAAAATCATCTCAATTTCTGTAATATGTCTTCCATTCTATAAAATGAGACCAAGAAAACTAGAATACAACAATAAATACCATACGAAAATACACTGCAAAGTCGCTGATTTATTAAAAAAAAATGGTCAAATTTTTTTTTTCTCATTATGCACTGTGTGCTGCAGGATTTTTTTTAGACTGTGCACACTGACCACATAGACCCATTCTTTCATATGAAGGCCTACCAGCTTTCTCCCACTAGATTTGAGGCCGCTAGAATTTATGAGTACTAGTACGTCAAAAACCCCTACGTGTAAGACGTACTAGTACGACGAAAACCCTCAAAGGGTTAAAATCAGGCATAATCACAGACAACACCACAGACCACTACCCAATCTTTCTCATAACTAACCTAGGTAAATTGCCCCAAGACACTACTAAAGTTACCTTCAGACTACATAACGAGACAGCTGTTAATAACTTTGTAACAGCTACGAATAACGTCGACTGGGATAATGAGCTTGAAACATATACAGATACAAATGAATGTATTAATAATTTCCTAAAAAAAACTCCAGTACCTCTATAACAAGCAATGTCCTTAAAAAACTAATCAGATCACAGCTAAGAGACTGAATAGTCCCTGGCTAACACCCAGCATCCCTAAATCCATTAACCAATATGAAAAACAGTACAGAATGGGTCAAATAACTAGAGACCAGTCTAAACATTACTCGTCAACCCTTACCAGCCTGATAAGAAGGTCAAAAAAATTGTATTATGAAAACAGATTACATGAGGTGATACGAAAAAAGACCTGGACAACCCTATCTGAAATTCTAGGAACTAAAAGGATATCCAATAACAAAACAATCAAATTAACAAAATCAGAAGAACCCCTACTCCCACCAACTGAAACAGCTAACAGACTCAATGTTTTCTTCTCCACCATATGAAAGAATCTAGCGAGCAAAATCCCAAGCTCAAACACCTGTCCATCAGACTACCTCGCAGGCAACTACCCAAATACACTATTCCTAGCTCCAACCAACCCAACAGAAGTCTCGCTCATATCAAAACCCTTAAAAACAAGGCAGGAGACATAAAGAACTTGCCAACTTTCATATAAAAAAAAAAGCTTCACAAGTACTGTCACCAATTATTGCAACACTCTTCAACTCTTTCAGGGTTTTTGACGTACTAGTACGTCTTACGCGCCAGGGTTATTGATGTACTAGTATGCATAAATTCTAGCATCCTCAAATCAAGCAGGAAAAGGCTGGTAGGCCTAGATGTGAGAGAATAGGTCTCAGTGGTCAGTGTGCGTAGTACAAAAAAAATCGAGGACCCAGTGGTGCACTGTGGGAAAGCCATTTTATTACACCTTCTTCACCATGTCTAGCACTAAGAAACTCCTCACTCCTCAGCTAATTGGGGCTCTTTTGTTCCCTAGTGACAGTTCAAACACAGATGGAAGTGTCAGTGAAGATGAATTTCATGGTTTTGAGGAGTTTGTGACTGAAAGCAATGCCCAGGAAACCTGAAGGAAGGAAGGAGGAAGGAATGAAGAAGGAAGGAAGAAGGAAGGAAGGTAGGAAGAAAGGGAGGAAGAGATGAGAGGAAGGAAGGAAGAATGGAAGGGATGAGAGGAAGGACTGAGGGAGGGAAGGAAGGAAGGAGAGAAGGGAGGAAGGGAGGATGGAAGGAAGGAAGGAAGGAAGGAAGGAAGGAAGGAAGGAAGGAAGGAAGGAAGGAAGGAAGGAAGGAAGGAAGGAAGGAAGGAAGGGAGGGAGGGAGGGAGGGAGGGGAGGGAGGAAGTAAGGAAGGAAGGAGACCATCAACCTAGGATAACCCAAAAAATTCAGACAGGGACTTATTTCCATGTGGGTTGGTGGGGTGTTGAGGAAGGGATGGGTGTTGACAGGTAGTAATTGTGGTGAGTAATGGTGTGACTTGTCACTGTGACACTAATTATGCCAGTGACTCAGCATATTTACAAGTCCACCCCCACACAACAACTACGAACTTTACAGAAGCTGTAGCAGTTCTGGGAAGTGTCTAGTGACTTTATATGTGTATATATTTGGTAGAAAAATAGTAATAAACAACACTTTTTATTGTTGGTTTGTGTAAACATGTTTTGTAAACAGCATTCTTTTTTAGACAAAAAGAGAAAAGATCAAAACAAAGGAAGAGACAAACAGGGGGAATGATACAGAGAGGGCAGTTGGGCAGTAAAATGGGGCGTACCAAACCAGGCATCAGCCCGTCAAGGCCGAATAAGCAAACAAACGCGAAGCCAGTACTGGAGAAACCAGGGGCGTGTACACCAGGGGACATACCAGGTAGTACACCACCAGTGGTACTAATGAAACACAAAGCGAGACAAAACATCCCACTTGGTAATTCCTGCTTCATATTTGCCAATATACAGGGTTTGAAATCAAATAAAAATGAGAAAGTTAGTTATGTCAGTGGGCTCTTAACAGAAGCGAATGCCATGTTCGGAGCATTTACAGAAACACATACAAGGGATGTTTTGGACGGAGAGATAAAGATAGAAAACTACAACATGTATAGATGTGATAGAACCAATAGGAGTAGGAATCTATGTAAAGGATACTTTCTGTTGCACAGAAGTGCTGAATTCTACGAATGATATAGTAGAAATTCTAGGCATTAAAGTTGAAAATAGGAATTTGGTAATTATCCTAGTATACAAACCACCATCTGCAACTGGTGAGGTATTCACAGATCAGTTAAGCAAGATAGATAGCTATCTGGATAGGCTAGAAAATCCTACACCAAATATTTTACTCCATGGAGATTTTAATCTCTCTCATTTAAAATGGAAGATGGCGCAACGTAATGTTATACAGTGGACCCCCGAGTTTCAACAGCATCAACTTTCGTGAAATTCGACTTTCGGCAAGTTTTTTCAACAAAATTTGGCCTCCAGTTTCGTGATTAGACTTGTGATTCAGCGACCATCAGGTACCCGTCTGCCCGTCACCGCGCACACAAAGCCAGTCTCCCATGCCATTCACGCTCAGTGTGCCATTGTTTACTAACACATGACCATCACCCCACAGGTTCATACATAATAATCCATTGTTTTTTGTGATTGCAACTGCTAAATAAGTCACTATGGGGCCAAGGAAAGCTAGTGCAAGCCCTTTGGTAAAGAAAGTGAAGAACATGATCCAGAGGGATTTTGAAGGGTATGAGGCAGACCCTGACCCTGCTGACCCTCTGCCTGTTGTGGAAGGTGTTGTGGCATTGGGCAAGTCCATGGGGTTGGAGGTTAGTGACGGGGATGTGGAAGAGTTGGTGGAGGACCACAGGGAAGAGCTAACCACTGACGAACTGCAAGAGCTTCAACTGGAACAGCATCAGACCACAGCCGAGGAACTTGCTTCAGAGGAGGAGGAAAAGAGAGTGAAGGAGGTGCCTTCTTCGGTGATTAAGGACACGTGTTCAAAGTGGAATGAGTTGCAAAGTTTTGTTGAAAAGGATCACCCTGACCAAGCTGAAACAAGCCATATTTGCAACATGTTCAGTGACAAAACCATGTTCCACTTCAGGCAAATCATAAAGAAATGCCAGAAACAGACCTCTCTGGACAGATATTTTGTGTGACAGGGGTCCAGTGACTCTCAAGTTGTTCCCAGTGGCATTAAAAGAAGAAGGGAAGTAACCCCAGAAAAACACTTGCTACCTGAAGTCCTAATGGAAGGAGATTTTCCTTCCAAACAATAGTGTACACCTTCCTCCTAATCCCTCCTCCCATCTTCCATCCACCCAGAAGTCTTCAGTAAAGGTAAGTGTAATGTTATTATTATTATTTTTTATATGCATGTACAGTGGACCCCCGGTTTACGATATTATTTCATTCCAGAAGTATGTTCAGGTGCCAGTACTGACCGAATTTGTACCCATAAGGAATATTGTGAATTAGATTAGTCCATTTCAGACCCCCAAACATACACATACAAATGCACTTACATAGATACATTTACATAATTGGTCGCATTGGGAGCTGATCGTAAACCTGGGGTCCACTGTTGATTTCTGATTGTTTTCAGTATGTAAATCTTTATTTAATTTGAAAAAAAAAAAACTTATTTTAATATTTTTGGGTGTCTGGAACGGATTAATTTTATTTCCATTATTTCTGATGGGGAAAATGGTTTCGAGTTACGTGAATTTCGACTTTCAGCAGGTTCTCTGGAACGGATTAATCATGAAACTTGGGCGCCCACTGTACCAGAAATATCTCCAGGAAGTACCCTGGCTCAACAGGCACCTACCAGGGAACTAATGAGGCTTTGTGAAAAGCACTCTTTAAACCAACAGGTAATTGATCCCACCAGAAATGAAAATACCCTGGATTTGATATTCACAAACAACGAGGAACTGATCAGAGACAACAATTTCCAAAACTATTTACTCTGATTATAACGTCATAGAGGTTCAAACTAGTATTAACTCAGGGGCAGGAAACTGCATCACTAAAGTTAGAGACGAGATGTTCAGTAAGTTTAATTTTAACAACCATAGAATTGACTGGGAAAAAATAAACCAAGAGCTATCAGACATACCCTGGGAATCAGACATGAGCACCCTAAATCCCCACCAGTGCCTAGAGAAGCTGAATACAGAAGCATACAAAATATGTATGAAACATGTACCATTGAGGAAACCCAGAAGAAGATCACATATATAGAGAGAGCGCAGGAGATGGTACAGAAGAAGAAAACGGGTTACTGAACTGCTTAAAAACACAAATATGCTACAACAGAGGAAAGATAGACTTAGCAGAGAGATCACTGAATTAGAGCAAAAACTTAGGATGTTATACCTCACAGAAGAAGTACAAAGGGAACAAAGGGCCATACAGGATATTGCGAGGAACCCAAAATATTTCTATTCCTATGTAAAATCCAAGCTAAGAACCACCTGTAGAAGTGGACCTATTGAGAGGAGACTCGTATACTGACGACGAACAGGAAATGAGTGAAATCCTAAAAGAACAGTATGAGTAAATGTTCAGCAACCCACTGACAGCAAGGTAGAAAATGCAGAAATATTTTTCACTCCAGAAGAAGGCCACACAGACCAACTAACTGACATTAGTACAAATTCCATAGATTTCAAAAAAGAAATGGAAAACATGCCCACTCACTCAGCACCTGAACCAGATTCTTGGAATGCTCTATTTATAAAGAAGTGCAAAGTACCACTAGCATGAGCCCTCAGTATTCTTTGGAGAAAGAGCTTAGATCTAGGTGAAATACCAGAGGCCTTAAAGAGTGCAGACATAGCTCCTTTGCATAAGGGAGGTAGTAGAGCACTAGCTAAAAATTACAGACCAGTAGCCCTAACCACTCACATCATAAAAATCTTCGAAAGAGTGATGAGACGGCAGGTTACAAATTTCATGGACCAGCACAAACAACATAACCCGAACCAGCATGATTTTAGAGCAGGACGATCATGTCTCTCACAACTGCTGAACCATTACGACAGAATTACGGAGGCACTGGAAGACAACCAAAACACAGATGTGATTTACACAGATTTTGCAAAGGTGTTTGACAAATGCGATCATGGAGTGATAGCTCACAAAATGAAGGCCATGGGCATTACAGGGAAGGTAGGCAGATGGATTTTTGGTTTCCTAACACACAGAACACAAAAAGCAGTAGTGAACAGGGCAAGATCCAGCATCAGTGACGTCAAAAGCTCAGTGCCCCAAGGCACTGTCCTGGCACCTCTGCTGTTCCTCATCCTCATAGCAGACATAGACGAAAACACCCGGCACACTTTTGTATCATCATTTGCAGATGACACTAAAATAAGCATGAAAGTCAGTATGGTACAGGACACTGAAGACTTAAACAGGGTTTTCCAGTGGGCAGTGGAGAACAACATGACGTTCAATGGTGATAAGTTCCAGGTGCTTAGGTATGGAAAGAATGAAGAACTCAAAAGGAGCACTATATACAAAACTCAAGAGGGTCACCAAATAGAACATAAGGAACATGTAAAAGACCTAGGAATAATTATGTCAGCAGACCTTTCTTTTAAAGACCATAACAAGACAAAGATCACGACAGCCAGGAAGATGAGGGGGAGGGTATTGAGAACTTTCAGAACAAGGGAAATAATGCCAATGGTGACACTCTTCAAATCGCTAGTGCTCCCTCACTTAGAATATTGTTCAGTGCTGATGGCCCTGTTCAAGGCAGGAGAAATATCGGAGCTGGAACAAATACAGAGATCATTTACGGCTCACATTGAGCCAGTAAAGCACCTAAACTACTGGGAACGCCTGCAAGTCTTGAACATGTACTCATTGGAGCGGAGGAGAGAGAGGTACATGATAATATATACCTGGAAGGTACTCGAGGGTTTGGTCCCAAATCTGCACACTGCCATAACAACATACTGGAGTGAGAGATATGGGAGGAAGTGTAAAATAAACCCAGTGAGGAGCAAGGGTGCAGTGAGGACAATAAGAGAACACTGTATCAACATCCGGGGTCCCAGACTTTTCAACATCTTACCAGAGGATATCAGAAACACTGCTGGGACAAGTGTGGAAGCCTTCAAGAGAAAACTAGACAAGTATCTTCACCAGGTGCCAGATCAACCAGGCTGTGATGGATATGTGGGGCAGCAGGCCTCCAGAAGCAACAGCCTGGTTGACCATGCAAGCACCAGATGAGCCTGGCCCATGGCTGGGCTCAGAGAGTATATAAACTCTCAAAACTCTTCAAAGGTATATCAAAGGTAAGGTAATATAATGACAGCAAAGTTTGTGCTGATATTGTGTAGTATACAATGGGTGAACAGAGTGGACCTCTGCCTTACGAATGCATTGCGTTATGTTAAATTCGCCATACGAAGCATTTGAAAGCAAAAATTTTGCCTTGCCTCACGATAAAAACCTCGCCTTACGTGATTCATCCAGGATGCGTCCCACGTGTGGCCTCAGCACCAGTGTTTACAAGCCAGCCAGTGCGGTCGCATCTACGCATACATTCAGTACATTTCACATCATCCCAGTGTTTTTAGTGCTTGTAACTGCAAAATAAGTCACCATGGACCCCAAGAAAGCTTTTAGTGCCATCCCTGTGGTAAAAAGGGCGAGAATTAGTATGGAACTGAAAAAAGAGATTAAGGAAATGTGTGCAAAGTGGGTTGAATTGCAAACCTTTACAGATGAAAATCACCCTGACACAGCTACTGCAAGCTGTGTTATGGCCCATTTTAGGAAAGTCTTAAAGGAACGAGAGGTACAGAGCTCTATGGACAGATATGTTGTGTGACAGAGGTCCAGTGACTCTCAAGCTGGTCCTAGTGGCATTAAAAGAAGAAGGGACGTAACCCCGGAAAAGAACTTGCTACCTCAAGTCCTAATGGAAGGGGATTCCCCTTCTAAACAATAACTTCCACACTCTCCCTTCCTCCCATCCCATCAATCATCACCAGATCTTCAATAAAGGTAAGTGTCATGTATCCTATTCTTAGTAGAGTAGTAATTGTGCATGTCTTCTTCAGTTTGTGTGTATTAAAATTAATATTTCATGTGGTAAAAAAAATTTTTTTTTTCATACTTTGGGGTGTCAGGAATGGATTAATTTGATTTCCATTATTTCTTATGGGGAAAATTAATTCGGCTAACGATAATTTCGGCATACGATGAGCTCTCAGGAGTGGATTAATATCGTAAGGTGGGGGTCCACCGTATATACCAAATAGTCTTTATATTGATCTCAGAGGCCATAAAAGTTACTAGAAAAAATAAATTACTAAAAAATAAAAGAAAAAAGTAGGGAAAAATACAATAAACTATTACTGGGTGACCAGCAGTTGGTGATGTTGCCGTAAGCAGTTCAATTTCTGTCGACTTCATGCCTCCATATCTCAGTAAGTATTGATTGCAAAAAAATTCGTTTTGGCCTATAATACTCACAAAATAAAAAAGCTATCATTTCACAAGAAAAAAATTATTTTTTTTTTTCAAATATTTTTTGATCCTAAGAACAAGTTTAGGAGAGAGCCTGTTGACCCTGAAAGGGTTAACAAATCCACTGAATCCTTCACGTTCCCAGCAATTCTCAATATAGCGAAGGTCACCCCAACCCACAAAGGAGGTGATCAAGCGGATTTGAATAACTATAGACCAGTATCTAACTTACCACTGCTCTCTAAAATCTTTGAAAAATTTCTTCATAGACAGATCTATTCCCACATCGTCTCACACAACATACTAAACCCCTGTCAGTTTGGATTCAGGAATAATAAAAGCACAAATGATGCTATAATACACATGCTGGAACTAATATACACCGCTCTCGAGAATATACCTTACCTTTGATATACCTTTGAAGAGTTTTGAGAGTTTATCTACTCTCTGAGCCTGGCCATGGGCCAGGCTCGTTTGGTGCTTGCCTGGTCAACCAGGCTATTGCTGCTGGAGGCCTGCTGCCCCACATATCCATCACAGCCTGGTTGATCTGGCACCTGGTGAAGATACTTGTCCAGTTTCCTCTTGAAGGCTTCCACACTTGTTCCAGCAGTGTTTCTGATATCCTCTGGTAAGATGTTGAAAAGTCTGGGACCCCAGATGTTGATACAGTGTTCCCTTATTGTCCCCACCGCACCCCTGCTCTTCACTGGGTTTATTTTACACTTCCTCCCATATCTCTCACTCCAGTATGTTGTAATGGCAGTGTGCAGATTTGGGACCAAGCCCTCGAGTACCTTCCAGGTATATACAGTGGACCCCCGCCTTACGACCAGCTCCCAACTCGACCAATTATGTAAGTGTATTTTTGTAAGTCCTTTTGTGCATGTATTTTTGGGGGTCGGAAACGGACTAATCTAATTCACAATACGTATTCCTTATGGGAACAAATTCGGTCGGTAACAGCACCCGAACAGACTTCTGGAATGAAATAATATCGTAAGGCGGGGTCCACTGTATTATCATGTACCTCTCTCTCCTCCGCTCCAATGAGTACATGTTCAAGACTTGCAGGCATTTCCAGTAGTTTAGGTGCTTTACTGGCTCAATGTGAGCCATAAACTATCTCTGTATTTGCTCCAGCTCCTATATTTCTCCTGCCTTGAACGGGGCCATCAGCACTGAGCAATATTCTAAGTGAGGGAGCACTAGCAAAAGAAATTCCACTGGGAATCTTCATTGATTTACATAAAGCTTTTGATACAGTGGACCATGAATTGCTGCACATTAAATTAACACACTATGGTATAAGAGGCCACTCCCTCAACTACCTAAAGTCATACCTTAGTAACAGAAGCTGATACGTGTACACAAATGGTGCTAACTCTTCCACTCAATCAATCACAGTAGGTGTCCCACAAGGAAGTGTCCTTGGACAACTCCACTTTCTCATCTACATCAATGACCTACCAAATGCATCACAGTTACTCAAACCCATATTATTTGCAGATTACACTACTAACGTCTTCTCTCACCCAAACCCAGTCATACTCGCCAACACTGTCAATGCAGAATTGCAGAAAATATCTACCTGGATGATGACTAATAAACATACATTAAATACTGACAAAACCTATTTCATTCAGTCTGGAAACAGAGCTGCAAATGTTCCACTTAACATAATGCTAAACGGATCACCCGTCACAAGACTCATGGAGGGAAAATTCCTAGGAATCCACCTTGACAGTCGCCTCAAATTCCAGACACATATACAACAAATTTCCAAGAAAATCTCTAAGACAGTAGGCATACTATCAAAGATACAATACCATGTTCCACAATCAGCTCTCCTTGCACTGTATCATTCACTCACCTACCCTTATCTCACATATGGAATTTGTGCAAGGGGATCAACAATAAATAACCTAAGACCACTAATAACCCAGAAAAAGGCTGTAGTCAGAATGATAACAAATTCCCACTCCCCCAACAGCATATTCCACCAACATTCAAAAGTCTAAATCTGCTCACAATAAAGAGCATCCATACTTATTCATGTGCCTACTACATACATAGAACACCACACTCAAACATAACAGAATTCGCCATATGATGGTTTGTTTCTGGTCCTCGTCTTATACATATTATAAGCATTCAGCATGGAAATGTCCAGAAGATGGAAAAAGAGTTTTATGTACCACTTATAACTCTTGCAAAAACAGTCAGCAAACCCAATCTGCATGTCACATTTGTCCACTGAGCGCATATTGAGGGTGTAATCAATCACAGCTGTAGGTTTAGAATGGGTTCATTGCTTTCTCCATGCTGCCTGCCAGTGTCTGCCATTTCATTAGGGTGAACTGATGACAACAGTGTGACATCTCGTTTGTCATGCCACCGAAATGCCATGATGTCATTGGCAGCAAACGCCTGCACCTCACCTCTACGAGTGCCAACGTTAAACCTGGGCATATGCTTACAATTTGCGCGCACTGTGCCACACACATCTGTCATGTTCACTCACAAAAAAATCACTGAGTGAGGGGCTTGTATACCAGTTATCAGTATATAATATATGCCCCTTACAAAGGTATGGTTCTAGCACTGTTCTAACCACATCACCAGAGATGCCCAATAACTTCCTGGTATTTTGCAATGTATAACTTCCAGTGTACACAATAATATCCAATACCAGACCACTGTAATGATCACAAAGCACAAACAACTTTATACCAAAGCATTTCCTCTTGCTTGGTATGTACTGCTTGAAAGAGAGCCTTCCTTTGAATGGAATCAAAGACTCGTCAATTACAAGCTTCCTGAAGGGATAAAAATACATATTGAATTTCTCTTTCAGATACACAAACACATTCCTAATCTTAGATAACCTGTCGTTTCTGTCAGGCCTGGTTTTGTCTGAGAAGTGAAGCATACATAACAGTAACACAAATCGATTCACTCCCATTATATCACTGACACCTGGGGCTGCAATCAGACGGTCTGTTGACCAGTATGATTTCACTCTGTGCTTATACACATGTGGCAAAGAAAAGATACATCTCAGCCACAGTTGTCTCCTTCCACTGGTGTAGACGTGATTTTGGTGAAAGTAATGTGTTTGCCATGGTGTACTCGTACTATCTGTTGCTTTCCCTGACAATAATTTCCATCAGGGGTTCGTCAGTGGCATTGTTCCCCAGTGTACAACATGGCCATATTCCACTTTGGCTTTCATCAAACTGGTGGGGATTTGGAATAAAATTGACAGCTTCCTGCCAATCCCAGGTGCGGTGTGCTGGTGGGTACTGGACATTGACAGGTGGTTGTGGAGGTTGTGGTTGTGGAGGTTGTGGATGTGGAGGTTGTGGTTGTGGAGGTTGTGGTTGTGGAGGTTGTGGTTGTGGAGACTGGTGTGGTGGGTGGGTGGGGGATGGTGGCCTTTGTTGTAGACCAGCTGAGGCAGCAGCATGGGTGGCAGCATGGCCCACTGCTGGTGCCTCATGGCCGGCACCACCACTACCACCACCATGCACATTTTCCATCCCAATTGCAACAGTATCATCGTCATTTTTACTGTCTGTTCCTGTTGTACAGCCATGGGATGTACTCCGAGATGTACTCCTTCCCCTTGGAATAGCATATGGCACACTACGAGAGAGCATATATCGTCGTATATACTGACGCTTCACTGGAGAATATTCCACTTCACTATAGGAACTGGTTTCAAGAGCTTGTAGTTCATAATCACTATCACTATCATCACCAATGCTCACATCTGAGTCTGGGATTTGAGAAAATAGGAGTTTCCTCTTTGATTCTGGTACAACTGAATGTGAACAAGACGGCCCAGCAGCAGAGGTGGAAGGCTGAGGGTCGTCTGGGTTTTCCTCGCTATTACCGACATTATAGTCATTAGTTTCGGTCACAACCTCACCAAAACCTTGAAAATCATCTTCACTGGCACTTCCATTTGTATTAGAATTGTCACTGGGGAACAAAAGTGTTCCAATTCGCCGAGGAGTGAGGAGCTTCTTACCGCAAGGCATGGTGAACAAGGTCTACTAAAATGGCGTTCCCACAATGCGCCACTGGGTCCTAGATTTTTTTCTACCGCACACACCGACCACACACACCCATTCTCTCACATCTAGACCTACCAGCCTTTTCCCGTGAGATTTGAAGGCGCTAGAATTTATGCGTACTAGTACGTCAAAAACACTGGCGTGTAAGCCGTACTAGTACGGCCGAAACCCCGAAAGAGTTAAGACTCTTCTCAAAAGCCACTTACTCACCCTAGACTAAATACTCAATATTTAACTTTACCAAAAAATCTCCCAATTACCTAAATCTTAAAACTTCAAGACTAGATGCCCAAGTTCATACATTGACTAATACTACATAGTAGTACAAATACCTACCCAAAACAGTACTACCCTACACCTAACTGTAGCATTCTCATACCGTAAACTTTCAGCAAATCACAATGTGAAACTGTTGTACAACTTAAACTATGATAAATTCTTTAGTACAGTGGACCCCCGACTAATGACGGCCTCAACCTACGATAAAACTGACTTATGATGCTTGTCAGCGTAAAAATTTGACCCCGACCTACGTTGAAAAACTCAACTTACATCATTCGTCCCGAACGTGGCCCTCTGGTCCATCTGACCTGAGCGCCTCAGCTGAGCTAGTGTGATATCGTTTACAAGCCAGGGCGGACAGTTGCACACATACATTCAATAAATTTTGTATTATTCCAGTGTTTTTAATGCTTGTAACTGGGCCCAAAGAAAGCTTCTAATGCCAACCCTGTGGTAAAAAGGGTGAGAAATACTATCGAAATACAGTAGACCCTCGAGTTTCGGCAGCATCGACTTTTGTGAAATTCAACCTTCGGCGAATTTTTTTGGCAAAATTTTGCCTTGAGTTTCATGATTAGACTCGTGTTTCAGCGACCGTCCGGTACCCGTCCGCCTGTCACCACGCACACCAAGCCAGTCTCCCACGCCATTCACGCTCAGTGTGCCATTGTTTACCAACACATGACCATCACCCCGGGGGTTCATACAATACATTTCATAATAATCCATTGTTTTTTGTGCTTGCAACTGCTAAATAAGTCATCATGGACCCAAGGAAAGCTAGTGCAAGCCCTTTGGTAAATAAAGTGAAGAACACGATCCAGAGGGATTTTGAAGGGTTTGAGGCAGACCCTGTCCCTGCCGACCCTCTGCCTGTTGTGGAAGGTGTTGTGGCATTGGGCAAGTCCATGGGGTTGGAGGTGAGTGACAGGGATGTGGAAGAGTTGGTGGAGGACCACAGGGAAGAGCTAACCACTGACAAACTGCAAGAGCTTCAACTGGAACAGCATCAGACCACAGCCGAGGAACTTGCTTCAGAGGAGGAGGAAAAGAGAGTGAAGGAGGGTCCTTCTTCAGTGATTAAGGACATGTGTTCAAAGTGGAATGAGTTGCAAAGTTTTGTTGAAAAGTATCACCCTGACCAAGCTGAAACAAGCCATATCTGCAACATGTACAATGACAGTGTTGTGTCCCACTTCAGGGAAATCTTAAAGAAATGCCAGAAAAAGACCTCTCTGGACAGATATTTTGTGTGACAGGTTTCCAGTGACTCTCAAGTTGTTCCCAGTGGCATTAAAAGAAGAAGGGAAGTAACCCCAGATAAGGACTTGCTACCTAAAGTCCTAATGGAAGGAGATTCTCCTTCCAAACAATAGTGTACGCCTTCCTCCTATCCCCTCCTCCCATCTTCCATCCACCCAGAAGTCTTCAGTAAAGGTAAGTGTAATGTTGTTATTATTTTTTATATGCATGTACTTGATTTCTCATTGATTTCAGTATATAAATCTTTATTTAATTTGAAAACAAATATTTCATTTTAATATTTTTGGGTGTCATGAACGGATTAATTTTATTTCCATTATTTCTTATGGGGAAAATGGTTTCGAGTTTCGTGAATTTCGACTTTCGGCAGGTTCTCTGGAACAGATTAATCACGAAACTCGGGGGTCCACTGTACTATCGTACCACAGTCAGCTGCTGCTGCACCACGGTCAGCTGTACTACTCGAAGATGTGGAGAGATTGTTGTTGGTGTGGCTTATGGAGAATACTGAGAAACAATTAACCCCAGAGGGTTAACCACCCAGGATAACCCAAGAAAGTCAGTGTGTCATTGAGGACTGTCTAACTTATTTCCATTGGGGTCCTTAATCTTGTCCCCCAGGATGCGACCCACACCAGTCGACTAACACCCAGGTGAACAGGAAAAAATGCCTGGAACTAGTGCTCATATTGGTGAATTTAAGGCCAGCAAACGGTTTGAGAGATTTAAGAATTGTAGTGGCATACACAGTGTGATAAGGCCTGTTCTGGAAGAAAATGCCAAACAGGACCTACATTACTCAGGAGGAAAAGGCACTCCCAGTGTCTCAGTGTCTCATCACTCATCACCACATCTTCAATAAAGGTAATCATCATTTATTCTTCATTTATTACACTAGTACATGCACAATATATGTCGTCCATGTATCCTTCTTTTTGTGTGTAGGAAAATGTATATTTCATGTGGTAAAAATTTTTTTTTTCATACTTTTGGATGTCTTGAACGAATTAATTTGATTTCCATTATTTCTTAAGGGGAAAATTAATTTAACTTACAATAATTTCGTCTTACAATGTGCTCTCTGGAATGGATTAATATCCTAAGTTGGGGGTCCACTGTATTAGGAAAGTCAGTAAGCCATTAACTTAAGTCTGCCCATAATGCCTAGGCAGGACAGAGACTCTCTTTGCACTTCAACTCATTATTGTAAATACATAATCTCAATGTACTACATGCAAAAAAATAAAATTGATTGATTGATAAAGCAATTTGTGAAGAATGTGCTGAAAAAATCTATATATACTGGCTTAAACAAGGACTGTAATGTATTATAGAAGGGAAGAAGCCACTCACTGTTTTCAACTATACAGATTGAGTGTCCCTTATCGGAAATGCTTGGGGTTGGTAGTGTCTCAGATTTTGAAATATTTGCACATAGATGCTCCTCACTTTACAATGGTTCAACTTAGGATACTTCAACTTTACAGTGGCGTGATAACAATGTACATTCAGTAGTTAACAAACTTTGAATTTTAACCCTTTCAGGGTCCGTCCCGTAGATCTACGGCTCTACGTTCAGGGTCCAAACCGTAGATCTACGCCAAAATTCTAGCGGCGTCAAATTTAGCTCAAGAAGGCTGGTAGGCCTACATCTGAGAGAATGGGTCTGGGTGGTCAGTGTGCACACCATAGAAAAAATCTGGACGCCCGCATGGCATTGTGGGAACGCCAGCAAAGTAGCTTTGTTCATTGTGCCTGGCGGCAAGGAATCTCTCACTCCCCACTCATTCTCCGGGCGAATTCTGACTCTCCTCTTCACAGCTTACAGTTCTAAGACTGATGGAAGTGGAGATGAAGACGAATTCTATGGTTTTGAACCATATGGTACCATTGTGCCATATGGTACAGGGTACAGGGACCCTAATGGAAATAAATCTGTCTGACTTTTTTGGGTTATCCTAGGTTCTCCAAACATATGCTGCTAAGTATGATATTCTATGTAACTTTATTTGTGTATAACTAAATAAACTTACTTATGATGCCACATGCACTTGAGTTAAGTTTATTCAGGTGTACACAAATACAATTACATAGATTATCATACATAGCAGCATATGTATAAAATCCTAGGATAACCCAAAAAAGTCAGGGTGACTTATTTCCATAGTTATCCCTGTATCTGTACCATATGGTGTCCTGTACTGTATGGTACTCTGTACCATATGGTACCTTGTGCCATATGGTACCCTGTGCCATATGGTACCCTGTACCATATGGTACCCTGCACCATATGGTACCCTGCACCATA
Source organism: Cherax quadricarinatus (assembly GCF_038502225.1). Classification (NCBI taxonomy): domain Eukaryota; kingdom Metazoa; phylum Arthropoda; class Malacostraca; order Decapoda; family Parastacidae; genus Cherax; species Cherax quadricarinatus. Next base: position 3,737,411 of record NC_091311.1, on the reverse strand, counting down.
TGGTACCATGCATCATATGTTATCCTGTACTGCATGGTACCCTGTACCATATAGTACAATGTACCATATGGTACCCTGTAACATATGATACCGTGTACCATATGGTCAATAGGTGTTGGTGGCATGAGACACCAGCCAAGACTGAGTGGTGACACAAGCTAGCTACTGACTCCGCAGTTTCCGAGACAAAGTGCTTTGTCATCCACCTCAAGGAACACGTCAAGTTCCTGTACACTTGTAAATATATAATAGAACATTACTAATATACAACATTTTTGCATATTTTTGTTGTAAACAACTATTGTAAACAAAATAATGAAAATATTAGTGTGTTTATTGTGTTGAATACAACAGTACCATATGGTACAATGAACCGTATGGTATCATTGTACTGTATGGTACAATGTACCATATGGTACCATTGCATCATATGGTACCATATGGTACCTTTACACCATATGGTACCATAAGGTACCATTGCACCATATGGTACCATTGTATCATATAGTACCATTGTACCAAATGGTGCCATTGTACCACATGGTACCACTGTATCATATGGTACCATTGTATCATATGGTGCCATTGTACCATATGGTACAATTGCAATATGGTATTGTACTGTATGGTATAATGTACCATATGGTACCATTACATCATATTGCATTGTACCATATGGTACAATTGCAATATTGTATCATTGTATTGTATGGAACAATGTACCATATGGTACCATTGCATCATATGGTACCATTGCATCATATGGTACCATATGGTACCATTACACCATATGGTACCATAAGGTACCATTGCACCATATGGTACCATTGTATTATATGGTACCATTGCACCAAATGGTGCCATTGTACCATATGGTACCATTGTATCATATGGTATGTGCCATTGTACCATATGGTACCATTGTATCATATGGTGTCATTGTACCATATGGTACCATTGCACCCTATAGCACCATTGTACCATATGGTACTATATGGTACCATTGTATTCAACACAATAACCACACTAATATTTTAATCATTTTGTTTACAATAAACTTGAAAACAAGTTTTGTAAGCAATATAATGATAAACAAATTAGTGCAGTTATTGTGTTGAATACAATGAGTGTACACTTATACAATATACATTATACTGGTCTCACAGGCCACAAATATTATTAGAAGAAAAAAATTAGAAAAGAAAAGAAAAAAGTATAAAAAACGTAAAATAAAAAAATGGGATTTTGCGGAAGTCACTGATGCTGCCGCCACCAGGTCATTTTGGGTCAACTTCCCGCCACTGTATCTTGGTAAGTACTGATCAGAAAAAAAAAATTTTTGTCTTATTACCTTCACAAAAATATACTCTTTAATTCTATAAGAATTTTTTTTTTTTTTTTTTCAAAATTTCTTGGACACTTGAGCACCACTTCAGATTTTGGCCTTGGACCCTGAAGGGTTTAATCTGTTTCCAGGCTAGTGATATGCCATGAGAGATTTGCAAAATTTGAAAGACAAATATAGGATGCTCTTGCTTGCTATACAGAAATTTATATTGAAAAACAGCAAACTATCCAGTCAAAACTTGTTATCTTCCTGAAGAAGCCTGTGCTTGTTCCTGTGTTCCAGAACCATTAACAAGTATCAAGGACCCAATGCCTTCCTCCCCACCATCATCTTCCAGCAATTAATATTAGTTCTATTTTTCACAATATTCTTCAGGCCCAGAGTGTTTTCAGCTGACTACATTATTTAGTACCTGTACATTATATCACTACATGTATTGTATTTGTATCATCCTTGAGTAATCAAGTCAATGTACAGTGGTCCCTCGTTTCTCAAATTTAATCCATTCCTGGAGGTGCTACTACTATCAAAATCTACAATTTTCGTATCAATTTTCCCCCTAAGAAATAATGTAAATACAATTAATCCGTTCCTGACACCCAGAAGTATCAACAATTTTTTTTACCTTAAAGATAGATTTACATGCACAAAAGAATGAACATTCAACATGACCGTTACCTTTATTGAAGGCTGTTGTTGATGAATGGAAGACAGGGAGGAGGAGAGTGGGAAGAGACGTTATTGTTTAGAAGGGGAATCCCCCTCCATAAGGTCTCTAGGTCACTTCAGGGGTCACTTACCTAGCTTAAATATAGATTTACATGCAGAAAAGAATGCCAAATAAATGTAAAGCACCAATAAAATGTATAAATGAACATTGGTAAAAGGGGTAGTTGATGAGTGGAACAGTCTGCCTAGTAGGGTGATCAAAGCTAAAACATTGAGTAGTTTCAAATTTAGATTGGATAAATACATGAGTGAGAGGGGTTGGGTTTGAATTGGTCTTGCACATGAGTAAATAGGTTTATCAAAGCTTATTGCTTGGGTATAGCAGTTATGCTGTTAGTGGGTTGGATTTGTGAAGGACTGGCCTAGTATGGGCCAACAGGCCTATTGCAGTGTTCCTCCTTTCCTATGTTCTAAAAGCTATGGCTTGGGTAGTTTCAAATTTACGTTGGATAAATACATGAGTGAGAGGGGTTGGATTTGAGTCGGACTTACACCTGAGCTTATTGCTTGGGTAGCATTTGTTCTGTTAGTGGGTTGGATTTGTGAAGGACCTGCCTAGTATGGGCCAGCAGGCCTGTTGCAGTGTTCCTACTTTCTTAAGTTCTTATATTCTTATTTAACATCACACTTACCAGTAGGGTGATCGAGGCTAGGACCTTGGGTAGCTTTAAGAAGAGATTGGACAAATATATGAGTGGGAGGAGCTGAGTTTGATTTGTGTCATTGGGTACAGGAGTAAATTCTTGGGTAGCTTTGGGTAGAGGTCATTTTGATAAGGACCTGCCTTGTATGGGCCAGTAGACCTGCAGTGTTCTTCCATTGTTATGTTCTTATGGGAAGGATTGTAAAGGACCTGCCTAGTATGGGCCAACAGGACTGCTGCAGTGTTCCTCCTTTCTTATGTTCTTATTGGAGACTTGTTAGGTAAGACACATATGCAACAGTTAGGTATCTTTATTTCGAAACGTTTCGCCTATACAGTAGGCTTCTTCAGTCGAGTACAGAAAAGTTGATAGAAGCAGAAGAGACTTGAAGACGATGTAATCAGTCCATCACCCTTAAAGTTTTGAGGTGGTCAGTCCCTCAGTCTGGAGAAGAGCATTGTTCCATAGTCTGAAACAAATATGGAGTTGAAGTGACAGGATGGAGCCTCATATAGCACCAGGAGGTGAGACAATGCTCTTCTCCAGACTGAGGGACTGACCACCTCAAAACTTTAAGGGTGATGGACTGATTACATCGTCTTCAACTTATGAAATGATAGAGAATCTTTTCACGATTGTAATGACACCAGAAGAACGAAATTTGATGGAAAACTGACAGAATTACGCTCTCGTGAAGTTAGCGACCTCAGTGATATTTACGAATCTGCGATTTCACCCGCCCAATTTGAGCCTTATTTTCGGCTAATTCCACTGTTCCAGTCGACCAAACTCATAGCTATTTCTTTAGAACTCCATGTTTTCTATCGACTGAGTACAAGAAACTGCCCATTTACCGATTTCAACTACCCAATAATGTGGTCAGAAATTCGCAATTTGGCCAATTTCACGAAAGTTAAAAAATATGACAATTTCAAAATAGGGTCCAGAATAAACAACGCAGATATTCCTGGCTCTAAAATAACATTTTCTTTGTTCATCAGTCACATCTCCAGGCCCCTCTGATATTATTCTTGCTTTCTATTTAAAATTTTTATTCAAACAAAAAATAGAATATTTACTGTTATGCAGACTACTGCAATATCATAATAATTGTATAAATAATGTCAACCCATTCATGACTGCATATTAGAATGGCTAGTTGGACATTTATTGGACAATGACATCATTTGTTTACTTTTGAACATCGGCAAAATCAAACATTTCCCCTACTTTGAGCTCTCTTATTTCAAGGTTCTTTTCATAGTAAAACCAATCAAAATCACCTCTATTTCTATAATATGTTTTCCATTCTATCAAATGAGACCAAGAAAACGAGAATACAACCATAAATACTATGCAAAAATAGACCACAAAGTCGGCATTTTAATTAAAAAAAAACGGTCGGAGTTTTTTTTCCCCCCATTATGCACTGCGTGCTGCAGGATTCTTTTTATATGGTGCACACTGACCACACAGACCCATTCTCTCACATGTGGGCCTACCAGCTTTCTCCTGCTTGATTTGAAGCCACTAGAATTTATGAGAATATGTACGTCAAAAACGGTGGCTCGTTTATGACAGTCTCATGACCTGCTCCACATATGTCCACTCGACTTATGACCGTGCATCTGGCAGCTGGGCTGGACTGGCTGATGCACACCGCTGTACAATATTTGACGATACTCGCCTGTAATTGTTTTACGTGATGGTAGGATTGCTGGTGTCTTTTGTCTGTCTCATAAATATGCAAGATTACAGGTATGTCTTGCTACTTCTACTTTCACTTAGGTCACACTGCATATACATGTACACGTTTATTTATACACACTCATCTGAGTTTTCTTTGATTTTATCTTAATAGTTCTTGGTCTTATTACTTTTCCTTTTATATCCATGGGGAAGTGGAATAAGAATCTTTCCACCGTAAGCCATGCGTGCTGTAAAAGTCAACTAAAATGCCGGGAACAATGGGCTAGTAACCCCTTTTCCTGTAAAGATTACTAAAAAGAATAAGAAGAAGAAAATTGTCAAAGTGGGAAGTCTGAATGTGCGTGGATGTTGTGCAAATGATAAGAAAGAGATGATTGTGGATGTTATGAATGAGAAGAAGCAGGATGTCCTGGCTTTAAGTGAAACAAAGCTGAAGGGGGTGGGAGAGTTTCAGTGGAGAGGAATAAATGGGATTAGGTCAGGGGTTTCAAACAGAGTTAGAGTTAAAGAAGGAGTAGCAATAATGTTGAAGGATAAGATATGGCAGGAAAAGAAGGACTATAAATGTATTAATTCAAGGATAATGTGGAGTAAAATAAAGGTTGGACGTGAAAAGTGAGTTATAATAAGTGTATATGCACCTGGAGAAGAGAGAAGTGTAGAGGAGAGAGAGAGATTTTGGGAAATGTTGAGTGAATGCGTGGGGAGTTTTGAACCAAGTGTGAGAGTACTTGTGGTTGGGGATTTCAATGCTAAAGTGGGTAAAAATGATGTGGAGGGAGTAGTAGGTAAATTTGGGGTGCCAGGGGTAAATGTAAATGGGAAGACTTTAATTGAGCTATGTGTAGAAAGAGATTTGGTAATAAGTAATATATATTTTATGAAAAAGAGGATAAATAAATATACAAGGTATGACGCAGCATGTAATGAAAGTAGTTTGTTAGATTATGTATTGGTGGATAAAAGGTTGATGGGTAGGCTCCAGGATGTTCATGTTTATAGAGGGGCAACTGACATATCGGATCATTATTTAGTTGTAGCTACAGTTAGAGTAAGAGGTATATGGGACAAGAGGAAGGTGGCAACAACAAGTAGGAGGGAAGTGAAAGTGTTTAAACTAAGGGAGGAGGAAGTTTGGGTGAGATATAAGCAACTATTGGCAGAAAGGTGGGCTAGTGCAAAGATGAGTAGTGAAGGGGTTGAAGAGGGTTGGAATAGTTTTAAAAATGCAGTATTAGAATGTGGGGCAGAAGTTTGTGGTTATAGGAGGGTGGGGGCAGGAGGAAAGAGGAGTGATTGGTGGAATGATGAAGTAAAGGGTGTGATAAAAGAGAAAAAAGTTAGCTTATGAGAGGTTTTTACAAAGCAGAAGAGTTATAAGAAGAGCAGAGTATATGGAGAGTAAAAGAAAGGTGAAGAGACTGGTGAGAGAGTGCAAAAGGAGAGCAGATGATAGATTGGGAGAGGCGCTGTCAAGAAATTTTAATGAAAATAAGAAAAAATTTTGGACTGAGTTAAACAAGTTAAGAAAGCCTAGGGAACGTATGGATTTGTCAGTTAAAAACAGAGTAGGGGAGTTAGTAGATGGGGAGAGGCAGGTATTAGGTAGATGGCGAGAATATTTTGAGGAACTTTTAAATGTTGAGGAAGAAAGGGAGGCGGTAATTTAATGCACTGGCCAGGGAGGGAGGAACTTTTAAATGTTGAGGAAGAAAGGGAGGCAGTAATTTAATGCATTGGCCAGGGAGGTATACCATCTTTTAGGAGTGAAGAAGAGCAGAATGTAAGTGTGGGGGAGGTACGTGAGGCATTACGTAGAATGAAAGGGGGTAAAGCAGTTGGAACTGATGGGATCATGACAGAAACGTTAAAAGCAGGGGGGGGATATTGTGTTGGAGTGGTTGGTACTTTTGTTTAATAAATGTAAGAAAGAGGGGAAGGTACCTAGGGATTGGCAGAGAGCATGTATAGTCCCTTTATATAAAGGGAAGGGTGACAAAAGATATTGTAAAAATTATAGAGGAATAAGTTTACTGAGTATACCAGGAAAAAGTGTACGGTAGGGTCATAATTGAAAGAATTAGAGGTAAGACAGAATGTAGGATTGCGGATGAGCAAGGAGGTTTCAGAGTGGGTAGGGGATGTGTAGATCAAGTGTTTACATTGAAGCATATATGTGAACAGTATTTAGATAAAGGTAGGGAAGTTTTTATTGCATTTATGGATTTAGAAAAGGCATATGATAGAGTGGATAGGGGGAGCAATGTGGCAGATGTTGCAAGTATATGGAATAGGTGTTAAGTTACTAAATGCTGTAAAGAGTTTTTATGAGGATAGTGAGGCACAGGTTAGGGTGTGTAGAAGAGAGGGAGAGTACTTCCCAGTAAAAGTAGGTCTTAGACAGGGATGTGTAATGTCACCATGGTTGTTTAATATATTTATAGATGGAGTTGCAAAAGAAGTAAATGCTAGGGTGTTCGGGAGAGGGGTGGGATTAAATAATGGAGAATCAAATACAAAATGGGAATTGACACAGTTACTTTTTGCTGATGATACTGTGCTTATGGGAGATTCTAAAGAAAAATTGCAAAGGTTAGTGGATGAGTTTGGGAGTGTGTGTAAAGGTAGAAAGTTGAAAGTGAACATAGAAAAGAGTAAGGTGATGAGAGTATCAAATGGTTTAGATAAAGAAAAATTGGATATCAATTTGGGGAGGAGGAGTATGGAAGAAGTGAATGTTTTCAGATATTTGGGAGTTGACGTGTCAGCGGATGGATTTATGAAGGATGAAGTTAATCATAGAATTGATGAGGGAAAAAAGGTGAGTGGTGTGTTGAGGTATATGTGGAGTCAAAAAACGTTATCTATGGAGGCAAAGAAGGGAATGTATGAAAGTACAGTAGTACCAACACTCTTATATGGGTGTGAACCTTGGGTTGTGAATGCAGCAGCATGGAGGCAGTTGGAGCCAGTGGAGATGTCATGTCTAAGGGCAATGTGCGGTGTAAATATTATGCAGAAAATTCGGAGTGTGGAAATTAGGAGAAGGTGTGGAGTTAATAAAAGTATTATTCAGAGGGCTGAAGAGGGGTTGTTGAGGTGGTTTGGTCATTTAGAGAGAATGGATCAAAGTAGAATGACATGGAGAGCATTTAAATCTGTAGGAGAAGGAAGGAGGGGTAGGGGTCATCCTCGAAAAGATTGGAAGGAAGGGGTAAGGGAGGTTTTGTGGGCAAGGGGCTTGGACTTCCAGCAGGCGTGCATGAGCATGTTCGATAAGAGTGAATGGAGACGAACGGTATTTGGGACCTGACTATCTGTTGGAGTGTGAGCATGGTAATATTTATTGAAGGGATTCAGGGAAACCGGTTATTTTTATATAGCCGGACTTGAGTCCTGGAAATGGGAAGTACAATGCCTGCACTCTAAAGGAGGGGTTTGGGATATTGGCAGTTTGGAGAGATATGTTGTGTATCTTTATTTATTTATTTATTTAGTAATTTGAGCATACATACAGAGGTACAAAAAAATACAGGTAAGAGCAGCATGCCAAAGCCATTTATATGCATAGCATTATGGGCTGGCTTAAAATTAACTTAAGATTAACTAAGCAATGATGAAATCAGTGATAAAACATTATTGTAAACAGATAACTATAAAGCACAAATGAGTATTACAAAGACAGGTCATATGGTTGCATGCATTGCTGTACATTCAGTCGAATGGAGAATTCTGTTAGGTAGTGTATTTAAAAAATAATAAAGTTAGATTGGGTTTTAGGCTTAACATTTATGTGATATAATTGTGAGAAACATTTAAGATATACAATTTATAAGGTTCAGTTATTCAGTATTTATTTGGTTTTGGGTGAGTAAGTGATCTTTGAGAAGAGACTTGAATTTATAAACAGGTAGTGTTTGTTTTATATTTACAGGTAATGAATTCCAGATTTTAGGGCATTTTATGTGCATAGTGTGAGATGGACACGAGGAACATCAAAGAGTGATCTGTGCCTTGAGTTATGGTCATGTGTTCTGTTGAGGTTGGCAAGGAGATGTTTGAGGGGAGGGTTAATATCAGAGTTAAGTGTTCTATGTATGTAATAGGTGCAATAATAAGTATGGATGTTTTGTATGGTGAGTAGGTTGAGTGTTTTGAATATTGGTGGAGTGTGCTGCCTGTAGTGAGAATTTGTTATCATTCTAACTGCAGCCTTTTGTTGGGTAATCAGTGGTCTGAGATGGTTAATTGTTGTTGAGCCCCATGCACAAATTCCATAGGTGAGATAGGGGTAAATAAGAGAGTGATATAGGGCCAGGAGGGCTGACTGTGGAACATAGTACCGTATCTTCGATAGTATGCCTACAGTCTTGGAAATTTTCTTAGAAATTTGTTGTATATGAGTATGAAATTTGAGTCTATTATCAAGGTGCATTCCTAAGAATTTTCCCTCTGTTAGCTTTGTGATAGGTGATCCGTTTATCATTATGTTAAGAGGGACATCTGTAGCTCTGTTACCAAAATGAATGAAGTAGGTTTTGTCAATGTTTAGTGTAAGTTTGTTAGTCCTCATCCAGGTAGATATTTTCTGTAATTCGGTATTTACAGTATTGGCTAGCGTGACTGGGCTCGGGTGAGAGAAGATGTATGTAGTGTCATCTCCAAATAGTGTGGGTTTGAGTAATTGCGAAGCATTTGGTAGGTCATTTATGTATAGGAGAAAGAGAAGAGGGCCAAGGACACTTCCCTGTGGGACACCAACTGTAATTGGTTGTGCGGAAGAGCTTGCCCCATTTGCGTACACATATTGGCTTCTGTTGCTGAGGTATGACTTGAGGTAGTTGAGGGAGTGCCCTCTTATACCATAATGTGACAATTTTACGTGGAGCAAGTCATGGTCAACTGTATCAAAAGCTTTACCTAAGTCAATGGAGATCCCCAGTGGGACTTCTTTTTTCTCTACTGCAGTGTATGTATGTTCTAGCATGTGTATAATAGCATCATTAGTATTTTTTTTAGGCCTGAATCCAAATTGGCAGGGGTTGAGTATGTTTTGGGAGATGAGGTAGGAGTAGATTCGTTTATGAATTAATTTTTCGAAGATTTTTGAGAGAGGGTGTAAATTGGATATTGGCCTATTCAACTCTGTTTGGTCTCCTCCTTTATGGATCGGGGTGACCCTTGCTATTTTGAGAACTGTAGGGAAGGTGGAGGATTCAATGGATTTGTTAAAGAGTGTTGCAATGATTGGTGATAGCACTTTTGACACTTTTTTGTATATAAAGGGTGGTAAGGTATTTAAATCTCCTGCCTTGTTTTTTAGTGCGTTGATAATAAGGGAGACTTCGTATGGGTTAGTCGGAGCTAGGAACAGTGTGTTCGGGTAGTTGCCAGTGAGGTAGTCATTTGGTGGGGTATCTGAGCTTGGGATTTTATTGGCAAGGTTTTGTCCTATAGTGGAGAAGAAATCATCGAGTCTGTTTGCTGTTTCTGTTGGTGGGAGTTGGGGTATATGCTTCTAAACTGTTGTGTTCTGAGCACCTCAGTGGTCAGTGGTCAGTGGTCAGTCGTCAGTGGTCAGTGGTCAGTCATCACAGTGGTCAGTGGTCAGTCGTCACGTGAGGTCACAGACCCTGAGCTGCTTTGGGGATTAGCGTGGACGGTTACAAAGCATGGCTTGCTTCTGCAGTGTTTTAAAAGTTGAGGTTGGAGAGTTGAAGGAGGAGGTCTTGCTTCTCCAGGAGGAGATTATGAGGCTTAAGGTCCACCTCAATGGGTCTGGGAGAGAGTGTGAGGTGGCTGGAGTTGTGGGGAATGAGGCTTCTAGCAGTGAGGTGCAGTCTGTCTCTCGCTGTGAGGAGGCTGTAGTGGGGGAGGTAGCAACGGCTACCAGCAGTGAGGTGCAGCCCAGCACCTGCTACAAGTGGCGAGTGGTTCACAGTAATGGGAGGCGCATCAGAGTAAGGAAAGTTAAGAGTGAAGATCTGAAGGTAGGAAATCGCTTCTCTGTTCTTCAGGATGAATGTACTTCAGTGGCCAGTGAAGGTAAGGGTACTACTGCCCCTGCTAATGGAGGTAAGCGCATTCTTGTGGTTGGTGACTCTCAGGTAAGATATATTGACCGTGCTTTTTGTAATAGGAATAAGAAGATGAGAGATAGTGTGTGCTTCCCTGGAGCTGGTGTTGGGGACATTGTCAACAGGCTGGATAATATCATGTCAGGTAATGGGAACAAGCCCATTATCTGTCTCAGTGCTGGTGGAAATGATATTGGGAAGGGTAGGAGAGAAGAGCTGCTAGATAAGTACAGGTCAGCTATAGATTTCATTAAGTCTAAGGGAGGGATCCCAATCATATGTAGCATCTTGCCTAGAAGGGGAGTAGGAAATGAATGGTTGTCTAGGGCAATTGGTGTAAATTGCTGGCTAGACAGATACTGCAAGGAACTTGCAATCCCATTCATTGACAACTGGAACAACTTTTATGGCAAACATGATATGTATGCAAGGGATGGGGTACATCTCTCTGGGGCAGGGGTGGTAGCACTTGCAGACTCGATTGAGAAGGCCATTGGTGAAATGCCTATGATTTTAAACTGATGGAAGATAGAGGTATGGGTGTGTGTGGGAAACAAGCAGGTTGCAACACTAGGGTTGGAAACAGTAAATGTATAAAAGGCATTCAGCATGAAGTTATAAATAAAGATAATAGATCAGGTCAGCAAACAAAGGGGGACAGCAGAGGGCAGCAAGGGACTAACTCCCTTAAGGTTTACTATACTAATAGCAGGAGTGTAAGAAATAAGATAGATGAGCTAAGATTAATTGCAAGTGCAGGAAACATAGATATAATTGTTATAACAGAAACTTGGCTCAATCTGAAAGATAGAGAGATGCCCTCTGAATGTCACATACAAGGCTATAAATTATTCCACACTGACAGGGTCAACAGGAAAGGTGGTGGAGTAGCAATGTATGTCAGAGACAATTTAAATTGTTGTGTTAGACAAGATATTAAATTAGAAGCGTCAGCCACTGAATCTGTTTGGTTACAGCTTCTCGAGGGCCGAGAAAAACTAATTTTGGGTGTGATTTACAGGGCCCCAAATCTTGATAGGGAGTGCAGTAAACTTCTATGGGACGAAATTCGTAAGGCATCTACATACGAAAATGTGCTAATGGGAGATTTCAACTATAGACAGATTGACTGGAGCAATTTGACAGGAAATTTAGAGTCAGGTGACTTTCTTGATACGATCCAGGATTGTTTTTTAAAACAGTTTGTGACAGAGCCAACTAGGGGAAATAACCTCCTTGACTTGGTTCTTGCCAGTAGGGAAACACTAATTAATAATCTTGAGGTTAATGATGAGCTTGGGGAAAGTGATCACAAATCACTCAGTTTTAATATATCATGGAATTCCCCTAATAATGGCAATCAAGTCTCCGTCCCTGACTTTCGCTTGGCTGATTTCATAGGACTGAAAAATTACTTAGGTGGGCTGAACTGGAATGACCTGACTAAGGGTCAGGTAGGTGGTGATGGTTGCCGATATGATGCTTTCCAGGGCATAGTTCTAGCTGCTCAGTCAAATTATGTTCCAAATAGGGAAATCAGATCAAACAAAAATGATCCTAAATGGATGAACAATAGATTAAAATATCTGATTGATCAAAAGAGAGGCATATATAGGCAAATCAAAAGAGGAGAGGGGCAATTAAGAAATCGATATATTCAGTTAAAGAGAGAAATAAAAAAGGGAATTAGAAAAGCAAAAAGAGATTATGAGGTTAAAGTTGCAAGAGAATCGAAGACTAACCCAAAAGGATTCTTTCAGGTATACAGAAGTAAGATCAGGGACAAGATAGGCCCACTCAAAAGTTCCTCGGGTCAGCTCACTGACAGTGATAAGGAAATGTGTAGAATTTTTAACACATACTTCCTCTCAGTTTTTACACAGGAGGATACCAGCGATATTCCAGTAATGATAAATTATGTAGAACAGGACGATAATAAACTGTGCACGATTAGAGTCACAAGTGACATGGTCCTTAGGCAAATAGATAAATTAAAACCTAACAAATCCCCAGGCCCTGATGAACTGTATGCAAGGGTTCTAAAGGAATGTAAAGAGGAGCTTAGCAAACCTTTGGCTAATCTTTTCAACATATCACTACAAACTGGCATGGTGCCAGATAAGTGGAAAATGGCAAATGTGACACCTATTTTCAAAACAGGTGACAGGTCCTTAGCTTCGAACTATAGACCAATAAGTCTAACCTCCATAGTGGGAAAATTTATGGAATCAATAATTGCCGAGGCAGTTCGTAGCCACCTTGAAAAGCATAAATTAATCAACGAATCTCAGCATGGTTTTACAAAGGGGCGTTCCTGCCTTACGAATTTATTAACTTTTTTCACTAAGGTATTTGAGGAGGTAGATCATGGTAATGAATATGATATTGTGTATATGGACTTCAGTAAGGCTTTTGACAGGGTCCCACATCAGAGACTATTGAGGAAAATTAAAGCACATGGAATAGGAGGAGAAATTTTTTCCTGGATAAAGGCATGGTTGACAAATAGGCAGCAGAGAGTTTGCATAAATGGGGAGAAATCAGAGTGGGGAAGCGTCACGAGCGGTGTTCCACAGGGGTCGGTGTTGGGCCCCCTGCTGTTCACAATCTACTTAAACGACATAGATGAGGGCATAAAGAGCGACATCGGCAAGTTTGCCGATGACACCAAAATAGGCCGTCGAATTCATTCTGACGAGGACATTCGAGCACTCCAGGAAGATTTGAATAGACTGATGCAGTGGTCGGAGAAGTGGCAGATGCAGTTTAATATAGACAAATGCAAAGTTCTAAATGTTGGACAGGACAATAACCATGCCACATATAAACTAAATAATGTAGATCTTAATATTACGGATTGCGAAAAAGATTTAGGAGTTCTGGTTAGCAGTAATCTGAAACCAAGACAACAGTGCATAAGTGTTCGCAATAAAGCTAATAGAATC